>NC_056739.1:315238440-315380940 GCF_019279795.1 Protopterus annectens
CTTTTGTGGTCTTTCCAGCTGTTGGAAGTGTCTTGTGAGGTACATCCCAAATGGAGCATTGTACTCTATGAGGGTCTAATGAGTGACGAGTACAGGGGAACTATAACCTTTTTATTTCTAGATGCGAACCCTTTAGTAATTAGATGGGCTACATAGAAGGATTTCCTAACTACTTTGGCAATATGATTGTCAAAGGAGAGATTACTATATCTACCTGGGTTCCCAGATCTCTTATTACCTCTTCTGTATTAAGGGGGCTGCCACCTATGTGGTAATTCGTGGGTGTTTTGTTTTTCCCAAAAGGGATGACTATGCATTTTTTGTCATTTAGCTTGAGGCCATGACTTTGACACCAGGTCTCCATCTCAGTAAGGCCCTTTTGGAGGATGTCCGTGTCAGCTGGAGAGTCAATTATGGCTACCAGTTTGCAGTCATTGGTGAACTTGGTTAGCCATAGTCCTCCTGTGCTTCCCTGTACTTCTGGAAATATATGCCAAACAGTAGGGGTCCATGGACCGAACCTTGCGGGACACCACTTGTGACTGGTTTAGAATCGGACCTGGAGCCCGCTATTCTTACTGTGCGAGTTCTGTGTGTAAGCCAGTTGGCAACCCATCTCGTAATGTAGGGGTTTATGTTCAGGCTGGTGAGTTTTTTTCTGTAATACCCGAGTGGGGAATGGTGTCGAGAGCCTTGGCGAGGTCAAGGTAGGCTGGGTGAACCACCTTTCCCTCGTCTATGGCCTTGGTGACTGTCTCGAAGAAGTCAACCAGGTTTAGTAGGCATGATATGCCCTTAACAAAGCCGAACTGGGTCGGGTCAAGTGTTTGGCGGTTCCCAATGTCTTTGTTAATGAGTTCCATGATGATGCGCTCCATAGCCTTGCAGACCAGGCTAGTCAGGCTTATGGGGCAATAGTTACCAGGGTCGGTTGTGGCACCTCCTTTGTGAAGAGGAATAACCGTTGCTGTGTGCCACTGTATGGGCACGTAGCCTGTGGAGAGGCTGCGGCTGAACAGCGTGTATAGGTGGGGGGTTAGTTTGTTCTGTAGTTTGTGCAAGACGCAGCCTGGGACACCATCTGGTCCCATTGACGCTGTGTTTTTGGCTTTTGAAAGGGCTGCTTTCACCTGTCCGTCTGTGATTTTTGGGACACTACACTTTTCCGGTATTGTTGTGGGCTCTTTCTGGAGGCGATAGGGGGGTGAACTTTGCACTGAATCTGCCAGGATGTTGGCAATATCAGTAGGTTCAGTATATTTTGTGCTATTTTGCACTAGTTCAGTGCATATCTGCGAGTTGTCACTTAGATTCTTAACATAGCTAAAGAGGGCTTTGTGGTTATCTTTTGAATCCTTGGATATTTTTCTTTTGAAGTTAGCCTTGGATGATTTCATGAGGGACCTCAGTTTCTTACTGATACTGATCAGGGATGTCTTTCCTTCTTGGTATTTGCTTTTTTTCTGAACTAGTTTCCTCCTTCTATTGTATAGCCTGTTTATGGCAGGGGTCCACCAGATTGGTTTCCGTCTCTTAGGGGAGTGAGTCTTGGTTTTGCTAGGGATGGCACCTTGTAGGTGCTGCTCATAGAGTGGCATTTGTAAAGGTTTCTGCATCTTGGTCAGCATTATCCTTTAGCTTGGGGGCTGTGAAACTTACCACCTCTGTCTTAAGTAAGGTGAAGTTTACTTTAGAAAAGTTTTTTACTGTGGTTTCCTTAGTTGGGGTGGTGGTGGGATGTGGACATCCAGAGTGATTAGTTTATGGTCTGATCTAGGTGACGGGTTGACCTCCAGTGTGGAACACCTGTCGCCCATGTTGGTGATGACCAGTTCCAATATGTTTTCACCTCTGGTAGGGGAGTTAACCAGCTGATCCAGGGCATTTGAGCTGATGAATTCCAGGAAGCGCTGGGCCTGAGAATTTGTACTTGAGTAGTTTTCCCAGTGAATGGTAGGGTAACTGAAATCGTTCAATATCAAGGTGTTTGGTAGGACCTTCATGTTTTCCAGTGTCTCCAGAAAGGTGGAGTGGTGGCCCTGGGTCATGGAAGGAAATCTGTAGCAGGCCACAATTTGCATTGGAGATTTGCCCAATGTTAGCTGCACATAGGTTCATAGGTAGGTACTAGGCTATCGGCCCAAGGGCCTACGTAAGCCTAACCAGCAAGGTTCCATGGCTTACGTCACCCAAGAAAGTTATTTTCCAGTGCCACTGTCGAGAAGAGACACAGAAGTGATCCCCGGGGTGTATTTCCTATTTCCCATCCACTCATCAAGATTTTTCTTGAAGAGTGCTAATGAAGAACTTTGCTTGACATAGATGGGTAGCTTGTTCCAGAGTATAGAAAATCTCTGGGACAGGAAACTATCCCTCCAGCGTGTCCTGTTTATTGTGTTGACAAGGTTTAGGTCCCTAGAGCGTGTAGCTCGAAAGAATTGGGATTTCTTTAGGTGTAGCATGTCCAGCAGCTCTGGGTTTGACATAGCTTTATATGTTAGGCAGAGATCACCTCGGAGTAGGCGATATGCTACGGAGTAAAGCTGGAGTTTTTTGAGGCGGTCAGTGTAGGCATTTGTTTGAAGCCAGTAATCCTCTTTGTGAGGTACTTCTGTGGCCTTTCCAGCTGCTGCAGGATGTCCTGTGAGGTACATTCCAAAAGGGGTGTTGTACTCTATAATGGGTCTAATGAGTGACGAGTAGAGGGGAACAATGACCTCTTTTTTTCCTGGATGAGAACCCTTTTATGATGAGGTGTTCCACGTAGAAGGACTTTCTGACTACTGTGGCGATGTGACTATCAAAGGAGAGACTACTGTCCACCTGGGTCCCAAGGTCTCATCACGCATTCGGTGTTAAGTAAATTGCTGCCTATGTTGTAGTTCATGGGTACAGAGTTTTTACCAAAGGGGATGACACTGCCCTTTTTGGCATCGAGCTTGAGGCCATGGCTCTGACACCAGGCATCTGGCACATGGATGATCTCAGAGGTATTATGCTGCGCCACTAACATGGAGGTGTAGGTATCCTTGATGAATATGGATACACCCCCTCCTTTTGTGTTTTGGTCCTTGTTCTGTGGCCGAAACATGTGGTATGGGTTGCATCCCGGTAGTGCTGGGGTGCTCTCTGCAGCCTTGAACCAGGTTTCAGTTACTGCACAGAGATGTCGACGTTCTGCATACTGAGTGCTTCGAGCGCGAGCATTTTGAGATTTAAACTCCTGACGTTGAGTAGCATAACCCTCAGTTTTTTGTTAATTGTGCTGTTTACGGAGGTGGGTTTGACTTTTGAGCCTTGCCTAAAAAAGGCATTATGGGGACAGCAAGAGCCATGGCCAGTATTCAAAAGCCTACGGGTAACAGGTGCAAGCAGTCTCTTGCGAAGCAACGCGGCTTGTCGAGCATGTCGTCCCAGGCTGACAGACACTGGATCCCCTTTGAATGACACCAGAAGTTTAGCCAATTGTTGAAATTGATAATTCTTTCTTTATACTGAGGTATCATTCTTGGTGAGGGCAGGATGCTACTCAGGGGTCAGGGTCATACCAGCCTTAGCTACATGATCAGAGAGCTCTTCCGTGTCTCTTTTCATGTGGTCCAGGGAGGTATGTCTCAGGTCATTCACACCAACATGAACAATGACATAGTCATATTTGTACTTGTTCTGGAGTGACCTGAGTGCTTGCGTTATGTGGTGGATTCTGGCTCCCGACAGGCAGCTAACAGTAACCTTCTGCTTGTCCGGCCTAGTGAGTGGGACATCAGTGTGCCTGACTACAGAGTCACCTATTACTAGTGTGTTAGGCATGTTATTTCGCCTTAAGGGCTGTGATTGTGCGCCACACTAATTTTGTGTTTTATGTGTTGTGTGGTTTGTGACAGGAAGTGCAGGTTGTTTGGGTGTCTGCTTTGCAGGTATCTGATGCTTTTTCAGGTTTTTATTTGGAGTCCCCGAGTATGATTTTGTGTATTTATATGTATTTTTTGCCAGTGCTGTTTTAGTAGGTCTGTGTGCGGCTGGAGTTGTGGTGCAAGTGTTAACCTCCTCCTCCTGGCTGTCTGTTCCAGTCTTGGGTGGAGACAGCTTAACTTCCAGTTTGGCTGTACAATTGCATCTCTCGCATATGTTAGTGTTTGTGGTAGGAGGAGAGGGTTGTCTGTGTACATGAGGCAGTTATAACATTGCCTCAGGATACCCAGATTCACCAGCTGGACTGGAGAGTGCACCTGAAGCTGCCCTTTGGTCATGCATGAATAGTAGGGTGAGCTGCTTAGTCGCTTGGTTGGTGAGGGGTGAATAAAGAGCCTTGCCCTGCTAGGCAATCAGTGTCAGGGTATATTGGTGCTTGCTATTAGATCTGAGCAAGTGCTAGGCTTTAATATGCTTTTTGAGTGCTTAGGTTGAGAGTTAGACTAGTTTCAAGGGAAAAACTGAAGAGGAGACTTAGTGGAGCCGAGAATAAGTTAACCGTAGCTAACCAGCACTGCCCGGTGCGCAAAACAGTGCAAACGCGGCTTTTATAGCAAGGAAATGAAGAGATAGAAATTAGCCCAAAATGGCCAATAAACTACTAACTTCTGGGCTTGAATCACTCCTCCAGGGACAGATAGGTTGCTCAAAGTTCCCCTCTCTCACAGGTGAACAGAGAAACTTCCTTCTATCCAAGTAAGTTATGGGCAAACTCAGAAACTAGTATCACAGCCCTGAATTAAGCACTAGCCTGAAAACTGGACTATACTAGCTTAGAAAGGCGGGAAACAAGGAATTGTTTTTTTTTGTTTGTTTTTTTTTTTGAAAAGATAAGGCAAAAACAGTAAAACTACACTTAAAACAGCTTTAAACGACTACAAACAATCAGAAAAAGGCTATCACACTTTAGTGTGTAGCCTACAACAGTTAAACAAATTATTTAAACAAAAAACCAACTTTTTAAAAGTGCAGGCAGTCAAATAAGTACAATATGTGAAAAAAAAACAAGCTTTTAAATCACAATAAACGCTGCAAAATCTGCATTTAGGCGGAAAACAGTTAAGTACAGCAAGAAAGTACAGAAAACTGATACTTAATCACTTCAAAGTCTCTCTCCTAAGCTAGAAGGCTTGTTATCAGTTTAAGGCCTTTTAGTGCTACCCAGTAGTTTAGTTACAGGAAAGATGGGAAACAAGCGCAGATGTGGTCTTTTAAACCAGAAAGTTGAAAGAGACGGACAAACTGTCCAAATGGTCAATAAACTACAATTTCTGGGCCAAGAACCTCTCCTCTCGTGGTAGACCACTCCCACTGATAAGCTAGAACGCTTTCCTCCAACACAGAAAGGCTTGCGGGGCTCAGAAGCTTACCAACAGTCCTGGACACAGCAACTCTGTATCTGGACTAAGCAAGTTACAGGAAAGGTGGGAAACAAGCGCAAGTGCGGCTTTTAAACCAGAACGTTGAAAGAGATGGAAAAAAACCTGCCCAAACGGCCATTAGCTACAATTTCTGGGCCAGGAACCACTCCTCTTGTGGTAGATAGGCTACCTAATGCTTACCACTCCCACTGATAAGCTAGAAGGCTTTCCTCCAACACAGAAAGGCTTGGGGATTCAGAAGCTTTCTAGCAATCCCGGATACAGCAACTCTGTAACCTGACTAGGCTAGTTATAGGAAAGGCGGGAAACAGGCACAAGTCTGCCTTTCAAACCAGAAAGTTGAAAGAGATGGAAAAAAACTGCTCAAACAGCCAATAGCCACAATTTCTGGGCCAGGGACCACTCCTCTTGTGGTAAATAGGTTACCTAGTGCTTACCACTCCCACTGATAAGCTAGAAGGCTTCTCTCCAACACAGAAGGGCTTGGGGGGCTCAGAAACTTACCAACAGTCCTGGATATAGCAAATCTGTACTTGCATTTCACTAGTTATAGGAAAGGCGGGAACCAAACGCAAAATGGGCTTTTAACCAGAAAGAAAGAGATGGAAAATCTACCCAAACGGCCGATGCACTACAATTTCAGGGCCAAAATCCACTCTTCCCATGGTAGATAGGCTACCTATTGCTTACCACTCCCACTGATAAGTTAGAAGGCTTCCCTCCAACACAGAAAGGCTTGGGGGGCTCAGAAGCTTACCAACAGTCCTGGATACAGCAAGTCTGTATCTGGACTTGACTAGTTACAGGAAAGGCAGGAAACAAGTTTAATTTTTTTTTTTGTTACAGAAAAGCAGCTAAAACAGCAATAAATACAATTCAAATTGTAGTGCAGGCCAGCACACCCGAGCGTGTAGAAACACTACGGCAAATACAGTTCAAATAAATGCAATTAAATTAACAAATGACTAAAAAACAAGTGCAGAAGGCAGTAAATTAGAAGGCTACTAACAAGCAGTAATAAGTGCAGAGTAAGAGCGACTGAAGAGATAGCACGCAGAAGAGCAACTAAGACAGTTACAGTAAGAACAGATGAATAATATATATATATATTTTTTTTTTTTGAGGGAAGGAACAGAGCAGGATTAAGAGGCTACAGGGGCTGTCCTTCCCAAATGCTCTCTTTGTACACAGTAGGAGTGCCAGAAATCAGAATATGATCTCACTGCACTCAGTTCAGTGAGCAAATGAGATGGGCCCAGAAGGAGTATCCAAATACAAATCTATAAGAGGGGCGGGCAATTTCAAAGCCACCAACATTAATACCAAAACAAGAACAGGGAGGGTGGGTGAGTGGGGAACTAACTGTAGAGACACAGCCACAACTTCAGTTGAGTTAATATTCAGTGAAAAACACAAATAAATAAATTAAATACAGTACTATATGCAAAAGAGCAGATAAAAATGCACTTAAATTCACTTGTACGTCCAGCTGATTTCGGGTAGATGTTAGCCGGCCAAAGCTCTGATATTAAGCAGAGATAACTCAAAATGTACCACTTATATAAGGCAAGACAGGATGTCAGTGATGAGCTGAAACTACCCCCCACTGCTATCAATGGCCACACAGAAATTCTAAAAAGCACTCTGTAGAGAGACAGCCACAACTTCAGTTGAGTTAATATTCAGTGAAAAGCACAAATAAATAAATTAAATACAGTACTATATGCGAAAGAACAGATAAAAGTGCACTTAAATTGACTTACACATCCAGCTGATTTTATGGAGATATTAGCCGGCCAAAGCTCTGATATTAAGCAGAGATAACTCAAAATGTACCACTTATATAAGGCAAGACAGGATGTCAGTGATGAGCTGAAACTACCCCCCCACTGCTATCAATGGCCACACAGAAATTCTAAAAAGTACTCTATAGTGAGACAGCCACAACTTCAGTTGAGTTAATATTCAGTGAAAAACACAAATAAATAAATTAAATACAGTACTATATGCAAAAGAGCAGATAAAAGTGCACTTAAATTGACTTATACATCCAGCTGATTTCGGGTAGACGTTAGCCGGCCAAAGCTCTGATATTAAGCAGAGATAACTCAAAATGTACCACTTATATAAGGCAAGACAGGATGTCAGTGACGAGCTGAAACTACCCCCCCACTGCTATCAATGGCCACACAGAAATTCTAAAAAGTACTCTATAGTGAGACAGCCATAACTTCAGTTGAGTTAATATTCAGTGAAAAACACAAATAAATAAATTAAATACAGTACTACATGCAAAAGAGCTGATAAAAGTGTACTTAAATTCACTTATACGTCCAGCTGATTTCAGGTAGATGTTAGCCTGCCAAAGCTCTGATATTAAGCGACTAAAGAAACTATACCAATATCAAATCACATTCTTTGTACTATTCTGCTATGCTTCTATTAGCAATCACTGCCTATTGTTTTACCTAAAGTTTCTTTCATAATTTTCCTGCAAATCATCAGCTGTTGCTAAGCACAACGACAAAGTTGTCTTCATAGTCATCCACAGCAAAACTAAATTCTGTAAATACTTCTAAATATCACTCTCAGATTCACCCATTTTCATTCCCACTTTACAAAAAATTGCAGAATAATTTCTAATGTTTTTTTGCATTACTATAGGATCTTTATTCAAATGATCTTCAGCCTGCATGTTGAGTCCTGTTACAAGTCTTTGCATCTCTGCTGCCTTATCCAGCCATCAGAATTACAAAAAGTATCTTTAAGCAACTCATGAGAATCATATTTTCTGTCTAATAATTCATCTATTTTTAGCTTCACAATCTCTCTCTGAAATTCATTTTTGCCTTCATAACACATACTTTCCAGTATGCCCAGTAGATCCTGTTTATTCCTTAAAGCATCCTTATTCCATAGTTCTGCAATTTAAAGTTTGACTTTGTATCACTTGCTTTTCAAAATTTTCTTTAAGTTAAAATAGGGATGCATCAATGTCTCCCCGCAGTGTGTGTTATGGAGGAATGAAAATCAAACTAGAAGTAGATAAAAATAAGGCAGCAACCGAATGTGACAAAAACAAAAAACAAAAGAAAGAATATAAGGTGAAGGACCAGATGAGAAGGCAAGAAATGTGGAAAATGCATAAATACAGTTGCAAGTATAGGAAACTTCTGGAAGAACCTCATGTTGGTAGGGAACTAACGCAGGAATGGTTAAGGAGAGGCAAATTCAAACCAAGAGATGAAAGATTAATACTGGCGTCCTAAGACAGTGGGCTGCATACACGTTGGTTTACAAAGTCCATTGAACATGTGGGAGAAACAGACAAATGTAGGTTTTGTACAACTGAATTTGAAACAGTTGCACGCCTCACTGCTGGTTGTGGCATACTAATGGGAGGAGGACTGTATACTGAAAGGCATAATAATGTGGCAAGATTGTTGCACTGGGGTGTGTGCACATTATGGTACTGAAGTTGCTTAGAAACACTGGAAACATGAGCCACAAAGCATCATAGAAAATGATGAAGTTTACATCACATGGGATCACCCATTACCAACAGTTCAAAAGACAGATGATAGAAAACGAGATGTGGTGGCCCACGAAAGGAAGACAAAAGTAGCACTGATCATTGAAATTGCCACACCCAGTGACTACAGTGTCTTGTGTACAGAGAGATACAAAGTCATAAAATATCAGGATTTGCAGGCAGAAATGAGAGCAATGTGGAAGAAACATACCCAGACAGTCCCAATAGTAGGAGGAGCAATGGGTCTTATATAAAAGAATCTACAATCTTATTTAGATACCTTACCAATACATTTAACTCCAAAAGAATTGCAGAAGGAATCATTCCTGGGCACATTGTGGGTGCTGCGAAGAGCACTTCTGGCTGACATCAAAGATTAAAACAATACTAATTTCATGCACTTTAATCGTAGTTTGACTTAGGAATGGGGTTCATTCTTGTCGTGGTATTAGAAACCCAAATGACTTGGAAAATTTTAAAAAGTGTGTTACAACATCTTGCAAATGACATTCTAATTGGGCAATGACCAGAGATCAACAGAGTTGTTATACAGACTTCCTGCACTAAATACACATTCTGTTCAAACACAAAGCTCATCTGTTTCTCGACTTTGACATTATTTGACCTGAAAAATAAGTACACTGTGAGGTTCCTTGCACTAGCAACATTCCTCAGCCCCATATTTCTACTATAAACTTACACATATCTCCCTAATCAGAGAATATGCACCACCCTAGGACCCCGAGTAACCTTAGTAAAACTTTTTTTTTTCTTATTCTTTTTTTTTAATATTCCTGGATCCCATACATCACCTGTTCTTGAAGCACAACCATCTCCTTCATTTTATCTCGAAATTCATGTTGCACGATAACTGGAGGAATATACACAGTAAATATAGCAACTTTAACGCATTTGATAAACTTCTAATACCCATGCAACACCCATTAAAAAGAAGTTATGTCTTACCATAATGTTCCACCTGTGTTGTCAATCTTCACCTGAACTTGACTAGTGGGTTACGGTTCCGATCCTCGGATACGATCCGGCTATTATAAAGCTTGCGTCAGCCAAAAAAATCTCTCGAGCTGCTAGTCTACCCACAATTCACTTCTCTACATTACCTCAGATTGAGTTTGCTATCATGCAGAAAAAGGAGATCTATAGAATATGACAGAAGCCTTGTCCAAGGTATCCCTAACTATAAGAACCCAGGATAGAATGTCGCGCCACCAGAAGTCTAAAGGAGGGGGTAAGCAGGAGGGACGCAAGAATAAATGAAGATCGACAACACAGATGGAACATTATGGTAAGACATAACCTCTTTATCTGATGTTATCAAACCATCTCTTATTGACTAGTGGGATAGAGTCCCAGCTACCTTACATCCTGGGTGCCCCCAAGGAAAAAATTCCTGAGAACCATAGAACCAAAACAGGCTCTCCCCCCCGGATACCATATCCAATTTGTAATGAGTAATAAAGGTATGTGGATTAGCCCACGTTGCAGCTATGGAAATTTCTGACACAGAAGCTTTGGAATGCAAAACAGCTGATGTCGCCATAGATCTGGTAGAATGTGCCTTTACCAGCAAAGGAAGCTTTATGTTAAGCTTCTCGTAAATTAAAGAGATGCAATCCATTAACTACTTGGAAAGAGTCACCTTGGATACTGGTTTGCCCAAAATCGCACTGGCAAAGGACACAATTGGTTAGATCGTCTTATTTCTTTAGCTCTGTCAGGGTAGAAATGTAATTGCCTGTCTACAGCCAAAAGGTACAGGCAGTACTTGCCTTTATTTGAAAAATTTGTAAATACTGGTAAATCAATAGCTTGGTTGACAGTGGTCTCCAATACTTGGAAAGGAAAGTAGGGTTCGTTCTGAGTGACACTCTATCTTTGCGGGAAACCAAGTACAGAGCTTTAGAGTATAAAGACTGTAATTCAGAGACTCGCCTTGCCAAAGTGACAGCTATAAGAAACAATGTTTTCCAAGAAAGAAATTTTAAATCACAAGTTGCTGCGGGTTCAAATGGAAGTAAAGTAAGCGACTGTAACACAAGGGTTAGATCCCATGGCGGAAGAGGGTCTTTGAAATGGGGCTTTAAGCGGATTGTGCCCTTAAGAAAAAAAACTTACAAAGTCTGTGAGAAATTAAGGGTTGATCCCCGAAACTGTTATGGAAATTTGAAATAGCTGCTAAGATAACCTTGATAGTAGAAGCAGAAGCTCCTTTACTAAAGATGGCAGCTAGAAACTCCAGAATTTTCTCCACTGGCACTGAAAAGGGATCCAGACCATTATCAGAAGCCCAAATAGAAAATCGCTTTCATTTACTAAGGTAGAGACTCCTAGTGGATGGTTTATGGGATGCCAATACAGGGGAAGAAATACCATTAAGCCTGGCGACTACCGGAATTGGAGAAACCAAGTACTCAGCTTGAGTCTCTGAAGACTGGGATGCACTCATCCCTGGGGGTGGGACAAGAGATCCGGAACTGGGTCCAGAATTCAAGGGCGGTGTAGTAGATGAAGCCAGAGGAAGGGAAACCATATCTGTTGAGGCCAGTAGGGAGCACTGAGGATCACTTTGCTTCTCAACCGAGCTGCTTTCTTAAGAAAAAGAGGGATCAGTGGGAAGGTGGGCATAAAGGAGACATGGGGGGCCAATTGTGGAGAAGAGCATCCCTAGGAAACCTCCCCTGAGGGGGAATTAGGGCAAAGTAGCTTCTGCACTTGTTGTTCAGGAGTGTGGCAAACAGGTCGCAGCAAGGCTGGCCTCAGTGAAGAAAGATTTCCTTCTCTACTCTGGAGTTCAGAGACCACTCGTGAGGCATGAGGATCTGCTTAGTTTGTCCACAATCACGTTTGAACTCCCCGGGATGTGCATTGCTATCAGAAAGTGGTCGGAAGTTATTGCCCACTGCCACACTCAAAGGGCTTCTCAACACAATGGGTAGAAATTGATTCCCCCGTTTGTTGTGGTGAGGGCAGCACTCTGAATTGGAAATTACAGGTTCCCATTCAAAAGCGGAGAAACTTTTGTAAGCATCTGTCCACCTTTATGTGGTAATACGCGTCTTGAAAGTCGACAGAGCACATCCAATCATCTTTCTCTAATGTGTTCAATTGCATCTTCTCTGCTGCATTTATTACTGCTTGTTTTTAGCCTGTTAAATTTTAAGTGCTATTCTAAGCCTCTAAGTTTTGTTGTAAGCACTTGGTCTTTATCCTGTCCCTTAGCTCTCCCTGGCCTCTCTCCTTCAGATTCTGACAAACATGGATGGAAAATTTCCTACGGTTTCTACTGCCAGCCTGGTTGATATGGACAGCCTGAGACAGTGTAGCAACTGCCTCATGTACACGGACAACCATCTATTACTACCACCTAGGAATGCAATTTGGGAGAGATACAATTACCTAAAGAATCTAGAGCCTATGCTCTCTCCCTCACAAGACAGTATATCTGTCACTGAGAAGGTTGTCAATGCAATCATTACACCTCAAACACCACCCACAACTACGCAACACACACCCACATATGTGAAGGTTCTCAACAAAAACAAACACAAACAAAGGAGACCTCAGAGGCAAAAACACAAGAGAACTCCACAACCCTCCACACCACATACCATGCATAGTCCACACACCAATGTCTTGCATTCACTAAGGCCTAACCATAAACCCAACATATTAGTCATAGGAGACTCCATTGGACGTCCTCCAATAGGGTCTCACCCAAACAAATGACTGGGGCCAGAAACATGGCCTCAAGCTGAATGCCAAAAAATGCATCATCATCCCCTTTGGAGAGAGTTATCTCCCCACATATTATCACATTAATAACAATGTCCTAAGTACACAATTAGTAGTGAAGGATTTGGGCACTCCGGTTAATAGAAACCAGACTTTTTGCCACTATGTTGCTTCCGTTGTACAGAAAACTTGCTACATGGTCCACCTCATAAGTAAGGGTATCTCATCCAGGGACAAAGAGGTCACAACATCCTTGCATTCTTCCCTTATAAGGCCAATTATTGAGTACAATGCCCCCTACGGCATGTACCTCGCAAAGCACATGCAGCAGCTGGAGAGACCACAGAGATTCCTCACCAGGAGAATCCAGGGCCTCAAACATCTACCCTACACAGATGGGCTAAAAGCCTTGTCCCTCTAGTCAGTTTTATACAGACTCCTCAGAGGTGACCTCTGTCTGGCATACAAAGCAATCTCAGACCACACCTTTATGGGACTGCTGCATATCCACAAGTCAAGCTCCACTCGAGCAACCCATACGCATTATCTCAACCTGGTCTGTGATGTCAACGGGACTTGTTGGCAGGACAGATTCATGTCCCACAGCCTCCCCCCATCTGTGGAATAGGCTCCCTTTCTACATCAAGCAGAGTACCTCATTATCCCTTTTCAAGTGCAACCTGGATAACTAGATGGGAAACAGGCATGTGTCCCTGCTGGACAGGTGCTTTGGGTGCTGACTTGTCTAAACTTGGGCTAAACTCTTGGCTAGGCTTATAAGGGCCTTAGGGCAATAGCCTACTAATATCCTATGATTCTAAGAAAGGGAGAATAGAATGAACCATGGCCATCCGGAATTTTGCTTGTTGGATGAATTTGTTTAGAATACTGAGATCCAAAATTTGTCTCCAGTCCCCTGTTTTCTTTGGCACTACAAAGAATCTTGAGTAAAAACTGGATCCTAATTGGTTTGGTGCGACTTCTTGGTTGACTCTTTTTCTAGCACTTTTTGTATTTCTATTGCTGCTTGAACTCTCTGACTGGGTTGAATGTCTGGGAGTCTTGCAGGGGTTCTCAGATAAAAGGTGAAGGGAATTAGATGTTGTTGTGTCTTTCGGCTTTTCCCGGTTAAGGATTGCCACAGCGGAACTCCGGTCCGCTAATGATTGGTAATTGATTTTTACGTGCCGAGTTACCAGCCCTGACGCACAACCTTCAATTAAGGTACGCCCATTCATGCATGTCTCCACGCAGAAGACGCTAACCTCTGGAAATGATCCTTAGGGCATCACTGGTTGTGTGTCGCCAAGCGTTTGGCTGCAAGTAAAATCTTCCCCAGACTGTTTCCAGCGGCAAGCAATTGGACCCCCCTTCAGGAGTGCCGATAGGGTTGACCAGAGAACTAATCTCTAGAACCCTGACTCTGAGGACCACCCCTGCCTCTGGGATGACATCCTTCACTATAACTCCCCCCTCTGCCCCAAGTTGAGTCTGAGCCACATGTGTCCTAGAAAGGCTTCTAGGATTTCTTGAACCACATCTTACACTCCTTTGATTCCTGGAATAGGATTGTTGAGGAGTGGCAAAACGTATGCCCACAGCAGACAAAGTCATTCCATCCTTTACACACCTGGACAGAGTTTTCTTTACTTTGGGACCAATCAATGAGGATCCGTCAAAGGGGGCACTGACAAAGGAAGACTTGAATGGTTCTGCAAACTCGCACAGGCATATCCAAGCGTGTCTCCAAATTGCACCTAAAGCTGCTGACCTGGTCACCCCTTCGGCCACATGTGCAATGAACCTCTTGGACAAGTCTGAGATCGACTCCAGGGAAGCTAGTTGGGAAGCGACTTTTTCCTGGACCCCCTCAGCCATAGCTCCCACCAAGGTATCTGACAGCTCCCTGACCCGGTCTCTTTGCAGCCTTGTGAAGTGTGCCAAGAAGTTTAAGGATCTGATGGAGAAGGTCAATGACACACAGACCCACTTCCCAAATCTGTCCATCTCCCTAGACTCTTGGATTGGGGGATGGACAGTAGACCTTTCCTCAGCTAGTTCTTTTCTCATGGCAGCCACTACCACCATGGCATCTACTATCAAGCCTTTAGCACAATGTGGTTGGTCTTTTGGAGCAGTAAGGAATGTCAGGTCTCCGGGGGACTGGTTCCACAGAATCAGCAGCCTTCCAAGCTCACTGAGCAATTAGTTTAATTAAATAGTCAGCGGGCAGGGTCACCCAGGAGGTAGATGGGCACGCACCACAGGCCTGGAAGTATACAAATTACTCCAAAGATGGATTTTTGGACTTCCAATCACCCGTCTCTTTTTGGATCTCCAGAATGTCTCCAAAAGAGAAGTTTTCCAAGGGAGACCATTGGGAACCCTCCCCTTCACCGAAATCCAAGTCCTCTGTGATGGATTCTTCCAGAGAATCAAGGTGTTTCCTCTTACACAATCTCTTCCGAGGGGGCTCTTCAGTGGGAACATCTGAGGAGGACTTGGAAGATGAAGTACCTTTAGAAGGTAAGTCTTGCGACCGTGATGTGCACTTTCCAGGGGTAGAGGCTGGTGGCTGAACTGAAGAACCTTGGGTCACAGGGGAAGTCTCCATAAGGAGGCATTTGAGACAAAGTAGTGACTAAAGCCCTTTCCATAGCCTGAAAGGGGAGCCCGGAATAGAGACAGCAAACTCGGAACCGGAGTCACACCCTGCCCAGTGAACCCCACCCAACAGACCAGAACCAAAGAAGGGTCCTCCACCAACTGAGCTGACATGGTTGGCTCCATGGAAAAACTCGGAGTCAGCTCGAATCCTCGGGGCCTGGCGGTGAAGGCACTGTCCCAGGGATCCAATGGTGCTAATGGCATCAAGGGAGCCAGGGCTAGACATGGCACCGAAGACAGAAGTGTTGTCAACATGGAAGCCAACGGACATGGGACTCTGAAGTCAAGTACTCTAAAGCCTGCGCTGAGGACAGAGGAGGCGAACATGTAGGGGTGGATGGGGAAAAACTCACTGCACTAGAAGCGAGAGGAGCTTGAAAAGAGGACAGAAGACACCGGGCTGTCAAGATCTGATGCACCAACCTAACAATATAAACCTCAGAAAGGCTTTTGTTGGAGTGCATGGATAAACCTGAAGGCGAATCAAGCCTCTCCAGGAATGAACTGGGAAGCTGACCAGGGAACAGGTCCAAGGATGGGGAATAGACAGACCTGGGTTCCATGGATAAAACTAATTTCGGCACCATTTGCACCATTGGTGAAATGGGTATGGAAGTGGCTGGAGTGGTAGTCGGCACCAACGTTGGAACAGTGGTCAAGGTCGGAGAATCTGAGTTTGGGATTTTCCTGCCACACTCAGAACCTTTCTTAAAGTCTGTTGTAGAAGATTGTTTTTTCTGCCATTTTCTGTCAAAAGGAATTAGAAAGGCAGAAGGACAGAAAAAGAGGGTCGGAAAGAAAGCTCACACAAAGTTAATGGAAAACAAATACCAACAATGGTAGTAACGTTACCAAGCCATGGTAGGGGGAAGAAACACTCACTCAAGGGTAGACCAGTATGAGAGGATAAACTTTTAAGAAATTAGTTATAAAATAACTATAAAGTACTTAGCTATGAGAGAATCAGCTGACATGTCTTACTCACAAGAGCAGCAAATGAGATCGGAGGTAATGTAGAGAAATGCATTGTGGGTATATTGACAGATTTTTTTTTCTGACGCAAGCTTAACGGCCAGATTGGTTGTGAAGTACAGATGAAGACTGACAACATCAGATCATCTGCTAAATGTAGCCTCTACCACACAGGAACAGCATTTTGAGATAAGCAGCATTACCCAATTTGAGCTCCAAAAAATAGGGATGCACAGCCCTGAGACCTAAACCCAATTAAAAAGTAGCATATGCTCCTTCTCATGTAAATGAGCCTCTTGCAAAGATAAAGTGCATTATTTAAACAATCTCAAACATATCCTTATCTAATGCTTTTTCTGTCAGATAGGCAAGGCCATTTACTTTTCAACTAACAGAACTCATCCTATATCCATGACAAACTTCTCCAGTATCCAGCTTCTAACCAAATACATCATGACCTCTTTTACTGCAGTTAACCTCTTCATAATTAAAATAACCAGAATAAAGGTATGATTCTTGCAGCCCAAACAACCTGTGTCATATTTGTAAATATAAAATAGTGGGCACTAAAGTGTGGAAAAAATAAACTATTTACTGTTGTAACACAACCAGGCTCATTTTCATCTTCCAACTCTACAATTATCTCTTGCCAAAAACAACATATACAGGCCAAAAATCAAATCCATCAACACTGACCACCACTCAAAGACATTGGTTAATAATGGTCAGGCATGTATATAACTAGCACTGCTGAATGTGTTGCCAATACTCCTTGGCTTCTTCTTTCACTGTAAAAATGTTAACATTTCCTTGAAAAGCCACTTCTAAACCTGCGTAATAGATTCTGACATAGTGACATCTGGACAATCTCTAATCAATAGGCAGACTAAACAAGGCAAAAGGAATAAGGGAAGGTCTAAGCTTAAAATTTGAATCAAAAATTACATTAAATTAAGAACAGCATCAGTTCAAGATCCCGGTTATCCACACACTCCTAAGTTTCTTAACAATAACCTCATACACCTCATACATTTCACCTTAAACTTCATCTTAAAATGAAAATTAGTCAGTCAAATGATGGAGAGGCTAAAGTCCTGACTGTGGCCCAAGCAAACAGAGTTCAACTAGCAGTTTGGATGCTTGCTGGAGTTACAAGAACAAAAGTCCAGGACCAAACACAGCTTCTAAAATAGCCAAATTTTAATAAATAAGTTTAAAAACAGGAAAGCGCTTTCATGCCTCATCTGAGTTCTCTTTTATGGTATTAAAACAAATGAAAAGTGATATCAGGGGAGGCCTTTGGGAAGAAAAGATTGAATTTAGAGAGTTATGGTGGCAGGTGACCCTTGAGGCAGGTAGTCCCCCAGGTTTAAATGACTATGTATCAATATTACCTTTACTAAAACTAAGGTCTGCTAAACTTTGATACAAAGTCATGTAATTAATTAAATTAGCCACCAGATGGCACTACATCCTCACATTTTACACGGGATATTATGGCATTATTCAGAAAATTTTTTTCCATTATTTACTTTTTAACTTGGTTTAGATATTTCATTCATTGAATATAAATGTTAGATAATTACATGTTTTTAAATGTTTTAATTTGTTTGTATTTTAACAAAGGTTCAAACATTAACTATGACATTTCAGTGAAAGGTGGAGAGTGAATTGTATTAATATTTAATTAGTTTATCTGAAATATTACTGGTTGTTTTGAATAGGAAAGCAAGTTTATTACTGGCTTTTGTTAATTTTTTTCTATATAAATTGGGTAATCTTGTTCATGCACTGGTCATCTGATGAAGTCTAATTAAATAAGACGAAAACGCACGTTACTGTTAGTGAAAGCGTTCATGTTTCAAAGTTATTTCGTTTTGTTCATCCGTGTTCATTTTTTGTGGAATTAATAAATTTTATAAGTTGAATTTGAGTCTCCGCTCTGGGTTCTTGCACAGCAGATTGGATTTTTAAACTGCTCTTTGGTGACCATCTTAAATTGTTTAGGATGTGTAAGGGTCCTGATTTCTAGTGGGAGCTTATTCCAGGCAATAATGGGGTGATAGCTGTACATGTTGCATCCAAATTTAGACTTGGGTTTGTAGATTTGTAGTAGGTCTTGGTTAGAGCTTTGGAGAGGTCTGGAGGCAGAATATTGGGAGATGAGAGGGGATAGTGCTGGGCAGGAGGAAGGCTGGTATATGATAGAATGGATGATCTGGAGCTGAGAGGGAAGAAGCTGGTGGGGTAATTCAAGCCAGTTTAGGTGTTTTAGAGAGAGACAGTGATGGGATTTCTAGGTTTCTTGGGCAGCAAATCTAGCTACCTTGTTGTAGGTAGATTTGAGTTTGGTCAGGAGTGCTGAGTTAAGATTTGTGAGAATTTGAGAACTGTACATTAGACTGGGTAGAAGGCAGGTAAGAGAGACAGTAATCTTGGCTTCAGATGTAAGGAATTTCTTGTTACGGTAAAGGAGCCCTAGTTTTGAATGTGTCTTTTTGATACAGTTATTAACATGCAAGTCAAATTTAAGCTGATCGTCGATGGTTACGCCTAAGAGCTTAGTACTGGATTCTACCTGAATGGGAGTGTTATTAAGGGACTGTATGGAGAAGGAGGGTTTAATATTTATGAACTTTTTAGGTAGGAAAAGTAACAGCTTTGTTTTTTTTAGGGTTAAGGATGAGCTGGTTGTTGAAGAGCCATGTTTCAACTAAGTTAAAAGATGCCTGAGTAGCGAAGAGCTTAAAGGGAGAGTTGGCTGTGGTGATGACTGTAGAGTCATCTGCGTGCGTATTGCACTAAAGATGACTGAGGACTGGAGGTATAGAGCTGATTAGCAAAGATACTAAAAAGTAAAGGCCCTAGGATAGATCCTTGAGGTACACCCATTTTGACAGGAAGAGGAGGGGAGAGTGCAGAGTGCCATCTCACTGATTGAGATCTATCAGTGAGGTAGCTGGAGAACCATGCAACAGTATCACAGGAGAAGTTGAGGTTATGCAGTTTGTACAGCAGAAGAGAATGTGAGACAGTTCAATCTCACTACAGCTATATCTTTGCATACCCCCCCACACCAATACACATCAACAACCTCCTCTAACCATCTCCCCAATAAACAACACAGCTTCTCACGCATCTCCTCCCAGCTTTTCCCCTACACCCTTCCATTCTTTCTATTCAAGTCACAAACTGGCCTCCTCACCTCCTACGAAATCACACTTGACACCAGTACTCTCAACTAGAAATAAAAAACACTTCCCATGGTACGCATTCCTCATTACCTATCTACTCAAATGTGGACACATACATCCTAATCCTGGCCCATCCTCTAATCCTAACCACAAGAATAACCCCAAAGACTTAAACATACTTATACTTAACCTTAGAAGTATATGTAATAAAATAGCCCCAGTGCATGCCTGGATTGATCAAAATAAACCTGACATACTAGCCCTTACTGAAACATGGTTACATTCCACTGTGACTCAGAAATAATACCGCCAAACTTTGCAATAACCAGAAGAGATAGATCTAAAAAAAAGGGTGGGGGGGATAGCACTTCTATATCTCTCTACACTCAACATCACACCCTATACCAGTAATATGCCCAACTTTTCCAGTGCTGAGGTACTAATCTCCTTTTTGAACCTTAATATATCAAAAAGAATTTGCATAATAGTAACATATATCCCACCAGGTAACAATATACCAGTGTTGGAAAATATTTTATCCTGGACATCCCAAACAATAAACCTTGATACAATAATCTTAGGAGACGTAAATACAGATTGGCAAACCATAGCTTCCGACTCCCCCACAAATAGTATAAATCTACATGTTTTTTCTCAGCTTATCAATGCTCCAACAAGATACAGCAAAGATCTTGCCTGCCAATCCACCACAGACTGGATTCTAGTATCCCACCCTGCTAATTACCCCTCTTCTGGTACACTGCCTAGCTCCCTGAGCGATCATCTACCAGCTTACTCCCTTAGAACAAACTCCCAACAACTAAGAGTAAATAAATAAATTGTCTTTCGGCTTTTCCCGGTTAGGGGTCGCCACAGCGGAACTCCGGTCCGCTAATGATTGGCAGTGGATTTTTATGGTGCTGAGTTGCCAGCCTGATGCCCAACCTTCAAAGAAGGCACACCCATTCACGCATGCACCTACCTGCATGTCTTTAATGTCACTCGACCAAGGGGATGACATGCAGAGTCCACACAGAAGGTGCTTCAGCCGAGAATCGAACAGGAGAAGCCCTTGCTGTGAGGCGACAACGCTAACCTCTGCACCACCATGGCCCACTCCCAACAACTACGAGTACACACTATAAAATCAGTTAGAAACTCAATTTTTGTCAACATAAATTCAACAATCTCCTACAGGAAAGACTGGACACTCCTTAAACAACTACCCCTTAATGATGGTGTACTATACTTTAATAACACCTTCCTTCACATACTTAATACACCAGCTCCCAAACTACCCCTTAATGATGGTGTACTATACTTTAATAACACCTTCCTTCACATACTTAATAAACCAGCTCCCAAACTACCCCTTAATGATGGTGTACTGTACTTTAATAACTCCTTCCTTCACATACTTAATACACCAGCTCCCATTCGTATGAAAAGAATCAAACAGAACTCAGCACCATGGCTCTCTAAGGAATGTAAACACCTGATGAAGCAAAGGGACCTAGCCTGGACAACCTGGAAACAAAACAAAAATTAACAAAATCATGTTACTTTCAAAACACTACGTAAAAAGGGGCAAAACTAATCAGCAGAGATAAGAAGTCATATTATTCCCAGCTTCAATTCCAGCATAACATCAACCCCAGTAAATTTTGGCACTCCATATCTTCTCTACTTAACCCTGGAAGAAATGGAGAGCACACCCTATCACCTGATACCTCTCTATCACAAATAGCCGAAAACTTTAACAAGCATTACATAAAATCAATTTCAGACCCATTAACTAACATCCCTAATGTTGGACCCCCCCCCCAACCTATTCAGACACTGACCCCAGGCCATCAACTACTTCTAACCTTGTCATTACTAACCCCACCTACTCAACAAAATGTCATACAAACCCCATTCTCATTTCAGCCCATACCCACTGACACCATTAAGAAATTGCTACAAAAACTAAAAGCCTGCTCTACTTCAGCTGACAGTCTCCCCCCATACTACCTCAAACTGGCTGCTAACTCACTTACCTACCCAATCAGTGCCCTTATAAATAGGTCTTTATCCAAATCAGAAGTACCTACCATATGGAAACAATCTCACATCACCGCCATCCACTAAGGAGGCAACTCTTTTGATCCATCCAATTTCTATCCTATATCTATCTTGTCACCCATATCCAACATTCTTGAGAGAGGTATCCATCAGCAGGTAATGCAATATCCATTGCAAAACAATCTTTTAACCAAAACCCAACATGGCTTCCAACCTAGCCACAGCACAGGTACTGCCCTATTATCTTTTACAGACACCGTGAACAAGGCCAGAGATGCAGGATGCTATACAGCCTCAGTATTCCTTGATCTCTCTAAGGCCTTTGACACAGTGCCTCACCCCTTACTTTTGAACACACTGTCTAACTTAGGCTTCTCACATAACACAGTAAAATGGTTTCAGAGCTACCTCAAGGATCGTAAAGAAGCAGTGAAATGGTCCAACAAACTCTCACCCCTTCTCCACAACCCTACTGGAGTCCCACCAGGGCTCCGCCCTAGGACCCCTACTCTTCAACATTTTCACAAACAACCTTCAGACTGCCTCTCACCCTGGACCTCATTGAGTATGCTGATGATTCCACTATAATCTGCACTGCTCAATCACTACCAGAACTACTCTGAAAAACTCAACAGTCCTTTACAGCAGTTGAATCCTGGCTAAGAAATGCCCAATTTTTTCTTTATCCAAAGAAGACAAAACAAGTATCCTTTCATTCTAAAAACACCTCCCTTGTCACTGATCATTTCAACATCCTTGCATCTGACAACACTGCCATAGAAATAGTGCAGGAAACCAAACTTCTAGGTGTCATCATTGACAATAAACTTTCATTTGACCCCCCATATACAACAAAATATAAAGAAAACATCAAAAACTGGGACTCGTATAGAAACAAACTGCAGCAACCAAAACTACCCTTACAAAAACATTTTTACTTCCCTCTCTTCTGTAGGGTGCCCCTATCTTAACTTACTTACAAAATTCAACCCTAATAAAGTTGCATCAGTGCTACAACAAAGCTGCAAAGTTTGTCACAAACTCTAAATATCACACACACCACTGTAAACCACTCCTAGAATTAAACTGGCTTGAACTACCCAACCAACTTGCCTTTATTCAGCTATCCACCTTGCACAACCTTATTTTCCAGCCTACTGCCTACCCTGCACTAGCCAATCTAGTCGCACCTTACATACCAAATCAATCCCTATGATCAGAAGACAAAAATCTCTTAGCTATCTCAAAACTCACAAGAAAACCTGGTCACTCTCTGTATTCATACTCTGTCTCTACACATTGGAATTCCCTACCTCTAGCTACCAGGTTTATTCCTGGTCTAACCCATTTCAAAGCCTCTTTAAAAAAATTATCTCAAAAATACATAGCTTTGCTCCTGCATAAAGCCTGCCTAATGCTCAGGTCTTCCTCATCTCTCACATTTCAATCCCTTACAGACTGCAAGATCCCAAAGCTCTTCAAACTCCTTCTCTGCTTCTATACCATATCCTTAAAGCTGCTGCTCAGGCTTTATTGCTTCTATCCTTCTTAACTCTCTCTCGATGTATGTCTGCATCACTAACTTTCTGGCTGCTATTTCTACATCATGTATGATGAGAGTGACTATTATCGTCTGTAATGTTTTAACTGTACAGAACTGTTTAGATGTGTAGTAATATATTACAACATCTTGTAGCGGTTTGTTCTTTCAACTTATTTTTTGTATAGTATTTCTAATGTAATCTTTACTGTACTGGATTATACTGTAATTATATTGTACTGTATGTGGAGCTTTTCTCCCTGGGTCTCTGCTGAAAATGGGTTCTGTAGACCCAATCAGACCACCCTGGTAAACAAATGTCAAATAAAAATAAAGCAATTTTCCCTCACATAACAGTACTTCATTCACTACACAAATTATAAAAAAGCAAGCTGAAATCACGACAGCAGGCTGTCTTGCACATTTCTAACTACAAGTTTCTGAGTGTCTTTTGTTCACAATGTAACTTTCACAAAGAAGCGCTCAACTATGCTTTCTTATCTCAACTTGAAATAAGCAACTGTAGCCTCCTGAACCTGATCAACTTCTTTGAGGCAGTCACCAAAGCCGTAGATGAGGGTAAGGTGGTTCACACAGCCTATCTTGACCTCGCCAAGGCTTTCAACACCATCCCCCATTCTGGGATTATAGCTAAACTCATTAAACTAGGTATAAATCCCTACATCACAAGGTGGGTTGCCAACTGGCTCACTGAAGGAACCCACACTGTAAAAGTTGTAGACTCCAAATCTGACCTCAAAGCAGTGACAAGTGGAGTTCCACATGGTTCCGTCCTGGGACCTCTCCTGTTTGGTATCTACTTCTCTGAAGTACAGGCTAACACAGAAGGCCTCTGGCTAACAAAGTTCGCAGATGACTGCAAACTAGGAGCCATAGTCAAGTCCCCAAATGATGTGGACATCCTACAGAAGGGCCTCGCTGAGACAGATGCTTGGTGTCAGAGCCATGGCCTCAAGCTCAATGCCAAAAAGTGCAGTGTCATCCCTTTTGGTAAAAACTCTGTACCCATGAACTACCACATAGGCAGCAATCTACTTAACACTGAATGTGTGATAAGAGACCTTGGGACCCAGGTGGACAGTAGTCTCTCCTTTGATAGTCACATCGCCACAGTAGTCAGGAAGTCCTGCTACATGGCACACCTCATCATAAAAGGGTTCTCATCCAGGAAAAAAAAGACGTCATTGTTCCTCTCTACTCGACACTCAGACCCATTATAGAGTACAACGCCCCTTTTGGAATGTACCTCACAAGTCATCTGCAGCAGCTGGAAAGGCCACAGAAGTACCTTACAAAGAGGATTACTGGCCTCAAACAAATGCCCTACACTGACCGTCTCAAAAAACTCCAGCTTTACTCCATAGCATATCGCCTACGCCGAGGTGATCTCTGCCTAACATGTAAAGCTATGTCAAACCCAGAGCTGTTGGACATGCTACACCTAAAGAAATCCCAATCCCTCCAAGCTACACACTCTAGGGACCTAAACCTTGTCACCACAATAAACAGGACATATAGATTCCTGTCCCAGAGACTTCCCATACTCTGGAAAAGGCTACCCATCTATGTCAAGCAAAGTTCTTCATTAGCACTCTTCAAGAAAAATCTTGATTAGTGGATGGGAAATAGGAAATACACACTGGGGATCACTTCTGTGTCTCTGCTCGACACTGGCACAGGAAAATAACTTTCTTGGGTGGTGTAAGCCAGGGAACCTTGTTGGCTAGGCATACGTAGGCCCTTGGGCTGATAGCCTAGTACCTACCTATGAACCTATGAAGAATATCTGAAATAATGTCGCAGTACAGAAATATTCTTTTTGGCCTAGCTTACTTAGAAGCAATATCTGAAATAATGCTCACAGAAATACAAATATAATTTCTGGCCTAGCCTGTTTATGTCTGAAATAATTCTACTTCTTCTTTCAGCTTTTCCCACTTAGGGGTTGCCACAGCGGATCACCTGTCCGCTCATGATTGGCAGTGGAGTTTTACAGTGTCGAGTTGCCAGCCCGGCGCCCAACCTTCCACAGAAGGCACACACATACACGCATTCACACCTAGGGCCAATTTAGAGTATCCAATCCACCTACAGCATGTCTTTGGGATGTGGGAGAAAACCCACGCGACCACAGGGAGGACATGCAGAGTCCGCACAGAAGGCACTCCAGTCGAGGATCGAACCGGAGAACCTCTTGCTGTGAGTCAACAATGCTAACCACTGCACCATCTGAAATAATTCTACTAAAAACGTATATTCTGACACTAGTGCTTTATCACTGTCCTCTTATCAGTAACAAATAGGGTGGTGCAAATGAGAATTTCCCGTACTTCTGTCCAGTTCATGGAAATCCCCACCACAGTAGAAGAAAATGTGAATGTAAAGGAGTGGCAGAAACTAAGACAGCTGCCCTGGGTAGGAATTTTTTCTTTTCTATACTTAAAATTCTCTCTGCTTTTCACAAAGAATACAAGTTTGAGGAAGCTTGGAAGAAACAAGTGGATTTCACCTCCTGGAGGGGATGGACAAACCTGAAATTTAGAGTCTGATAAGAGAGTAACTCCATTCTGAAATTATGGCCCTGAGATGCATGTATCCTGTTCGTCTGAAGACTATAAAGGTTCCCCACCATGACTTTTTTTTTTTTTACTTTATGGATCTATTTTTTTTTACCACCTCAATTTTGTTTTGAACAAACAAAAAGTATGAGACAGCATATGAAGCAGCATAAATATTTAATCACTTGTAATGTGTAACTAACTCACATACATTATTTATTCTGGCAAAAATTTTCTATCTGAAAGTGTCACACAGAATGGGAATCTAGGAAGTGCCTTGCCCCCCCCAAAAAAAAAAAAAACACGATGTAAACAATATTCTTAGGTGATGCCCACAAGGTCTTGATGGTGACTTTCTTAGATAACATACATCTTTTATCAAGAAAAAAAGATACAATTATGTAAAATTACTTATGACATGTTTAACAGATTTAGCAATACTTAACTTTGCTGAAAAAACACAGCAGGCCAAAACCATCCAAGAAACTTGTGCAGCTTATTAACAGCTCATAGTCTTAATCCTCTGCACTAACTGCCAGATGTACTGATAAAGACCAACACAGAAGTAAACAGCTAACTGGCTGCAAAAGGCAAACAGTGGCAATAATACCTGGGGAAGGACCAGGAAAAGCACCTGGACAGCTGCATCTGAAAGGCTGTGTGTGTCATATTTCAAACAAACTCATCTACAAAGACATCCCAACTAGAACATTCCCTCAAGTTGCAGAAATAAAAGGAAAAAAAAACTCTTTCTAAGCAGAATGGTGATACTGGGCATCCAGATCTTGCCTTCTGATGTCAAAAGGCTTCTCTAACCACATGTCAATTCTAAAAAAAAGACAATTAAGGAAATCAGGTGAAACTTTTGATTGGAAGAGCCTGGTGGACTACAGGCTATCCAATAAGAAGAAAACACAATAATATTTACCTGGTAAAGAGCTCATCCCATCGCAGCTGTGTTACTTCATGTTGTTCTCCTTTGTTCAGCAAACAGTCACATAAAACTGGATCGACAGAGACAAGGCTGAAACAAAAAGGGAATGTTAAATATACAGCTAATTCCGAAAGATCTGACAAAAAAGTCAGCTTGAAGAAAAAGAACATGACAGCTTAAAAAATATTTACTTGGGAGGATGTGAGTTAGTAACTTGGTAACTTTATACTAAAAATAAGGAAATCCTTAAACCACTTTGAATGAAACAGTAATCTCTGACCCTGATATTTTCTTTGCTGTATCGTGTTGAATTCAGAAATTAAACAGAAATGTTTCTTCTTTCACTGAAATATCTAAAAATGTGCACCCCCCCCCCCTCCAGTAGCTCACCTCTAACCTTTGCTGTTGAAGACCAGAAAGCTTTGGATTCTGGTCCCACACAGAGTACTTCAATTAACTTAAGATTACTGATACTGCAGTGCAACGCAACAGGAGTGCCATACTCCTGATTATACCGTCCTTCGGATGAAACATTAAACCATCATCCCCGCTGCTTGAGTTGGGGGTAAATCAAGTGCACATAAAAGATCCCATTGCACTTATGAAAAGAAGTAGAGGGTTGCTTTATATACATATATATTTCACACATACACACACATTTTAATACATGACACACCTTCCATTCTATTTACATTTCCATGAGATTTGCAATATTTTACTGCTTCAATTTCACCATCTGACATCTTTCATTCTATCCCTCTACAATCATCTTTTTATTTCGGCCAACACACCATCATACTCATCATACCTATTTTGTATTATACAGGAATTAATCACAGTTTCTTTTCCACAACACCCATATTGTTACCATCAATATCTTATTCCATCTGTTAACTTCACATTTTTCTTTTTCATACTCCTTGTAAAATATTATATCCATTTTTTACATTTTCAAAATCTCACTTACACTCTTTTTGAAAATTTTCCAAAAATCTTCATTCTTTTATATTCCAAAAATAATGCCTTGTCGTTTCTTCATTACAATGTTTACATTTTCTTTCATCTGTTGATTTATGTTTCTGTTCTCAAACCCATATTACCATCATGTTTCATTAAGGACATCTCAAAGAATAAACATTCCTCATATTCCTCAGCAATAACCTACTACAAAGATGATACACTCTTCCATAAGACTGGGTCTATCACTGATGACATCCAAACTGAACTTCAAAATAACTTGTCACTCCTATGTTGGTGGGTTATAATTGTCTATAACTTAATATCAACAAAACAGCATCTGTGGTACCCAGTACTGCCAGAAGCTGGCTAAAAGTAAACTATCACACTTGGACATGCAGATTAATATAAAATAGCACAAGTATTACATTTTATCTATTTTCGGCAACAAATAAGCGAAAAATAGGCACCGGAGGCCAAACCAGTTCCAACACAAGCTTCTTTTATTGGCAAAATCCACAAAGACACAAATGTTGTAAACACACTCCTGTAATGTTTATCTCTACAGCCTTGAACCAGGTCTCTGACTGCACAAATGTCTAGGTCTTCCAAGGTGAGGACTGCTTCCAGTGAATGCGGTTTTGTGTTCAGACTCCTAGCATTTAGTAGTAAAACCTTGAGGTTGCTCTTAGATGGAGTTCTTACATTGGGAATTTTGTCCTTGAGGCACTGCCTAAAAAAGGCACCATGAGGATGGCAAGAGCCTTGGCCAGCAGTCGAAATCCCTGGAGTGACAGATGAAAACTATCTCTGGCAAAGCATCGAAGTCTGTCGAACATGTCATCCCAGGCTGACAGATTCTGTATCCCCTTGGAATGACACCAGAAACTAAGCCAATTATTGAAGTCAATCATTTTCTGTTTGTATTGAGGCATCATCCTAGGTGAAGGTAAAATGCTGCTTAAGGCTAGGGAAATACCAGCCTTGAGACACATAATCCAAGAACTAAATCACATCTCTCTTCATATAGTCCAGAGAGGTACGTCTCAAGTCGTTCACACCAACATGGATTATGACCGAGTCATAACAGTACCTGTTGTTGAGAGACTTGAGTGCATGAGTGATATGACAGATCCTGGCACCAGACAGGCAGCTGACCATGACCTTCTCCTTATCCAGCCTGGTGACAGGGACATCTGAGTGTCTCGCAATGGAATCACCTATGACAGATTTTCCATTATTATATATTTTCTGAAGGGTATGAAGTCTGAAACTCAAATGAGTGTCATTATTTAGTGACTTCAATCCTTTTTGATTTACCAGAAAACCACAAATTTTATAAGGAACAGAGACAAAAAAATAAGAGGTAAAAATCTGGACAGCTGAAAGGTATGCTCTAACAACTTAACACTATCATGACTGTAATTCTGTTTTGACTTAAGGCATATATGTAACTGTTACGCTATGTCTGGATGTAGCCTCTGAGCAACCTGCATAAAATTGGGCAGAATATTGTTTCTCTGTGATTTGCAATATAAATTACCCTGCCATGTAGAATTTGTGTCTTCCTTGTTTTTTTGGATCAGGACAGAACACTGGGAGACTGATGGCTTCATTGAAGATAAATTCAAAAACAACTTTAAACATTAGTGACAGATTAGTGCATAACACAACCCTGTTCTTGTGAAAAATCAAATAAGATTGTTCCATCATGACAGACTGCAGATCACAGACATGCCATGCAGATGTCATAGAAACGAGTAAAACAAGCCCTCCAAGTAATGAACTATAAAATCAGCCTGACAGGCAGGTTCAAAAGGAGGTTAGGTCAATTTTTCAAGAACAAAGCTGAGATCCCAGGGAGGAGGAATTTGCTTTTGAGAAGATCTCATGTGCAACATTCCTTTCATCAACTGTTTGATCATAAGAAAGACGAAAGGGGAGATCCATGAGCAGACAGGGTGAGATGGCTGCAAGATGCATTTTGAGAATATTTCAAAACCAGAGGGGTCAAAACCCTTTCAGGACCTCTGCTGTTGCCTAGGCACTATTTAGAAAACCTCCTCCACCTGGAAACGCAAGATTTTTCTAGTTGCAGGTTTTCTTGCTTCCTTAAATACTTGCTGCACATCCTCATGGAAAAAGTGCTTAAAAGATATCAAAAAAGAATCATCCTGGCTGTATGCTGTAATTGCTCTTAGTTGAGGTACACCTTTCACCTCGGATGATGAGTGAGCAGATCCAGTCTGTGAGGAAGCTTATAACTGCCCTTGGCCAATTCCAATAAAAGGGATAACCAACTATGCCTAAGCCAAAAGGGAGGGTTGCTACAATGATCTTTGGTGATTCTTTCTGAATCTTTAGAAGTAATTTGGGAACCATTGGAAAGCATGGAAATGCATACAGGAACATTCATAACCATGGGAATGCTACAGCATCCGTCTTCCAAGCATGGCTACAAGGATGTCTCAAACAGAACCTTTTCAGTTGTCTGTTTTGAAAGGAGACAAAGAGAACTACCTGAAGTATTCCCTATTTCCGGATCAAGTCCTTGGAGCTTCCACATGTGAGGGTCTGTCCAGGATCTGCTTATTCTGTCTGCCACAGTGTTTTGCTCCAAAACAATGTATGAAACCTGAAGAATTAGAGAATGGTGTATGGTCAAGCTCCCAGGTCATCACTGCCAGCTAGCAAAGTGGGTATGAAGGGTATGACCTTGTATTCTCTTGCTTGTTCAGGTATCACATCACAGTAGTGTTGTCTGTGACCAACTAGAAGAGGGCCTGAAGTCCATAAGTGGTGAAGAACTTTTAAGGCATGAATCACTCCCAACATTTCTTTTACATTTACGCATCTGGCGTGTCTTAAGGGCCTCACCAAGTTTTGCACTTGAACTCCCCGGGACACGCAAAATCTGAACAGTCCATCTAAAGAGACTGAACTGGAATCTGAAGAGAGAGACAGAGTCCTGGATTCAGAGATGGTGGATCCCCCACCATTCCAGTTTTTGTTTCACAAATCCTAGCACTGGTACCAGGAAATCCAAGAGATGAAGTTGCTGGACCCAACAATTCTTCAAATACCACTGAATTTTTCTCATGTGTATTCTGGCTAGTTGTATCATGAGGACAACTAATACCACGAGGCATAGAATTTTGAGGAACACTCTTGATGAGGCCACATCTAGGAGAGAGAAATCCAAGAATATACCCGACTAAATTAGAGCTTCTCTTCTGGCAGGAAGGCCATTCTTTTTACTGTGTCTATCCAACACCCAGGAAAACAATTTGTTGAGTGGAAGGACTTCTGAAGGTTAAATGTGAAGTCCAGGTGGGGAAAGAAGGGATGCAATCTTATCTAAGGACTTCCAAGCACCTGTAGTCCGAATCTGCATAAATCATCAAGTTGCCTAAATAAGGAATATGTGGATACCTGGGGTTCTGCAACAAAAAACCACCAAGAACAGACACTTTGGAAATACTCGAGGTGCAGTAGATAGCCCAATGGTTAATGCAGAAAACTGAAAGTGTAAGCCAAACAGGAAATCTCAAGTTTCCCGAAATTGGGAACAATAGGAATATGATAAGCATCCTTGAGATCTAGAGTCGCCATGAAACAGTGGTCTGGATGCAATGCTAGGACTGACTGTAAGGTGAGCATTTTAAATTCTGCAACTTTTACAAAGGTGCTTAGAAAGGAGAAATCTAGGATGGGTCTCCAGGAGTGCTCCTTTTTGGTACCAAAAAGATTCTGGAGTAAAATCCTTGCAATTGTCTATTGCAGGCACTGGTTCTATGACCCCTACTTCTACCATGTGATGGGGCCCTGGAGGAAACTGCTCTGTCTAGTCTGGTAGAATTCCACTGAAAGGGGAGAATTTTCAAAACACTGCAAAGGGTATTCTCTATAAATTATTCTCATAACCCATCTGTCTGGAGATTATTTGTGGCCAGGCTGCATGTTGACAGAATAACTTGATGAAGGAGGAAGAGACAGGAAGCAGGTAAGGGTGCTTTGTGATTCAGCATAGTTATTTTTTTGCAGGGAGTTGATCCTTTTCCAGAAAGGAACCCTTCTTGTTCGGTTTCAAAGAATTATTCTCCTGACATTTCCTTTTGTATCACTGACATTATTTGGCCAGGAATTTTGGTTGTTCTGACCCTTGAGGAAAACAACTTGTTTGGAGAGAACATAGGTAACATGAAACATCCTAGATACCCCATACATTAATTTCCCTTTATCATCCCACTGAGAACCTGTGTAACAGAGGGTCCAAACAGTAATTCAGAACTTAAAGGTTCAGTCAAAATTTCAGCTTTTAAACAAATCAGAGCAGTTCTAATTACATAACAAAGCATATATTCTTAATACAACAAAAGCAGCACCATTTCACGACACTTTATCTGCACATTCAAGCACACTTCTCAAAGCATGTTTCGAAACCACAGTGAAATTAAAAACAATTTCATTTATATAAGACTTCAGGTCTGCACATAAGGATGTAGCAAAACCATCCAAACCTTATGCACACTGTAAAATAAATCAATACATATAACCTTGATAATGTAATATTCCAAGGCTACATTTTTGTAGGTATCTGTAGGTACATGACCTACAGATTGACAATGCGTATCTTAATGAATGTTTAAGACTGAACAGAGTTCCAAAAGGGCTGAAAACTTACAAATTCTCTAATGGGATTTCTGTAAGTCAGCCGGAACTTGAAGAATTATTAGCCATGTTTGATCGTCATGGCATGGAACTATTGCAGTTCATCATTAGGATTAATACTTCGGAAATTAATGTATTGTTTGATGATATTAATGTACTTAATGATGAAATACAGTCTGATGTGAATTTTATTAGATATAAGGCTAAGTATGATTGTGTGTTTGACAAAACTGAAGAACATGTCAGGGAGAATGTTGTTAGGAAGCAAAGGAAACTTAAAAGGGATGAAATGGAATACAAACAAAAAAATGGCTTACCCACTACCTAAAAGTTACTTGGATCCCCCCACTAGTGTGGGAAGGGTGGGGGTTATGGATGCAGGAACAGATTCAGTAGTTTTGAGTGTGGGGATGGGGTTAATGATGTTGCAATGCAACAATATTTTAATGAGGAAGAAGTTTTTGAACGGAGTTACCCACTCCTAAGGAGGTCCGAAAGGATCTTTAATAGGAACCAAAACAATCACAACAATTTTTTAGTACAGCAGGGCACAACGAAAGGGCACAGACCTAGAGATCAGAGGAATTACTGGAGGAACAACAGGGGGAACAGATATTAAAGTTAAACGATGGCAATGAACCCATCATTACTTCCTTTGGAGGGAAGATGTTGAGTTACCTGGGTTTCAACAGTTTCAACTACACAGACCAGATTATAACCAAGACCCATGTTTCCCTTTTTAAGAGGGAAATGGAATTTGTTCCTAGTAGGAACTTTGATATCTCTAAGGTTTTAGTTGAATTTAAATTGTACCTTAGGAAACTGAATTTTGATCTCCTCTTTAAATACACTATCATTCCTAGTAGGCAAGGACTTTTCAAGAAGAAAAGTTTGTTTAACCCCCCCCCCCCCCCGCTAGCACCCTACTCTGTAGTTTGAGAAGGTTTCTTTCTGGGAGTTGTAGGCCTGATAAATCTCCCTGGTGTAAAGATAATACAACTTAGATGGGGGAAGAAGGGTTATTAAGAATTCGGAGGTCATCTGATAATTTGAGAAACATGAAACCCGACAAGGGGGGAGGGGTTGTTATAGTAGATAAGCACGACTATGTCAATGACATATCGAATATGCTGAACGACATCGATCAGTACAAAGTGGTCTCAATCAGATTCACACTGCCCACAGGCGGATACAACTTTTCTTGGAGGACAGTTTATTGCAAGGGGTAATTAATGAAGAGATTCACCATTTCTTGATTAATAAACATCCATACATCCCTATGGTCTTTGGTATTCCCAAAGTACATAACAATGCGGCGCATCCTCCATACAGACTGATTGTGGCAGCCCACAATAGTTCCATTTATTCCTTGGATATTTTTGTTGACCGACTTCTGAAGAGCGCTATGCGCCCCCTTCCTCGTGTCCTAATTGATTCATTGGATTTTTTAACCAAGATTAAACAGGAATATTTTAGTATAACAACAGGTTTTTCCACTACTGATGTTGTGGACTTGTTTAATTCTATACCCCATGATTTAGGACTGGAACTTTTCCATGAGGCCCTATGTGATCACACTAGCTTGGATGGGGGGCTTTATCCATTTTGTTGTGGAAGTAATGGAAGTTATTTTATAAAACAACTACATAACCTTTGAGGACGAGTACTTTAGACAACAGAAAGGAGTGGCTATGGGGTCAAGTAGTGCCCCCATTTTTTCCAATTTAGTCATGGTGTCCTGGGAGAAGAGGTTTGTTTTCAGTTCTGGGTTTGAGACGAAATGGATTGTATACCTCCGGTTCCTGGATGATATATTTGTTCTGTGGAAAGGGGCTGAGTCAGTGGTGTACGGCTTTTTTGATTACATCAATCAGGTGTGCCCCTATTTCAGGTTCACTCATCATTTTTCAAGAGATAGCATAAATTACGTGGATGTTACGAGCAATTTACGTCCAAAATATTCCGCAAACCGACATACTCCAATAGTTTTCTGGCTTTTGACAGTAAACATCCTTTTTATACAAAGAAAAATTTGGTGAGAGGACAGATGATTAGAGGTGCTAGAATGTGTTCAACCCTGATGGATTACAAAGCTGAATTAGGTAACCTGACACAGCCAGGGAGGTTTTGGAAGAATGGGGGGGGGAGTTTACACCCCTACTGGGTAGTGTGAAGTCTATTAAGGAGTTCAAACAGAAACAGGATGGTCATTTTTCTAATGCCATGGTCACACATTTCAGCCCCTTGGGACAGATCGTACGGAAAACTGTATCCAAAAACTGGGTCATTTTGGAAGGTAACAATGAGGTGTTCAACGTTGTTGGGGCATCACCTCTTTTTGTACACAAAGTAGGGCCCAGTATTAAGTACTACTTGGAACACCCCTTATCCCAGGATGATAGAGGCAAAGGGACCAGAAAATGTGGATCATATAGATACTGCCCATGTATTTTGGAGGATACATCTTTGATGGCAGGTGAATTTAGGAGTAGGGTACATTTAGTCAACTGTGGTAGTAAGGGATTAGTTTACTTGTGTGTTTGTCAAAGATGCCAAGGGTTTTACGTTGGCAAAACTGAGAGGGCATTACATAAGCGTATTTACGAATACCTATATGCCATTGAAAATAAAAACATGAACAACTCCCTTTACAAACACACAATGACATGTCCTGGGTAGGTTAAGTTTAAGTTTGGGATTTTAGAAATTGTTGCTAAGGATCCCCGGGGAGGGGACTGGGGTAACAGGATTTGTAGCAGTGAAGTTAAATGGCAACTGAGGTTGGGAGCCACTTACTCACCAGCTATAAATGAACATGTTTCCCTGGTACCAGTTTTGAAAGAGGCAGCCTCAAACTTCTGTAATAAACGTTAATATCTGATATGACAGTTCACTGGCCAGTATGTTACTCATTTACTTTTTACAGGTGTAATGCAACACATTTTTTATATATTTTTTATTTTCATCCTTTTTTTACATGCAATTTAGGGGTTAAAAAAAGTTTTTGCAACGTTAACGGAGTGGTTGTCAATTGATTGTGTTAGTGAGTAATGGTATTTCAGCAGTCACAATGGTGAAGCACTAAGTTTGATAAAGTCCAGGATTTACGTGGATGAAACTGCTTACCACTTTGACTACTGCAATTGGGAGATGGGATTATTGTGCATTTACTGGCTTTTACATTTCATTTTATTGGTCTTCTTGATGGAATAAACATTTTGTCTGTTATCTTCAACATTGGAAGTCTTATTTCAGCAAGTTGGTGAGGCAGTGTGGACTAAGGTGGAATTGTTTTTTTACTGTGTTTGTTTTTTTCCACTGGAGCACTCTATTGTGCTCTTTATTCTAAAGGCTAGATATTACTAGAAATGGACACTATTTTGCCTTGTAACCATTTCCCTCTATCAGGGGGGTATTCGCCTCATAGCAAGATGTTGTCCTGTTCAATTCTCAGCTAGAGCGTCTTCTGTGTGGAGGCATACGTGAATGGGGCGTGCCTTCGCTGAAGGTTGTGCGTCAGGACTGGTAACCCGGTACGTAAAAATCCACTACCAATCATTAGCGGACTGGAGTTCCGCTGTGGCAACCTCTAACCGGGAAAAGCCGAAAGACACAAACATCAGGGGGGTATTGGATCAGATAAAGCCAAAGACTTTTTATTTGACAGGTAGCTAGGAATATGCAGCTGGGTCAGCAGTCAAGTGAGACGAGACGCATCATATCCAAAGAGACCTTGTAGTTTCTCTGAGGCTTTTTATGCACTCCTGAAATAGATATTGGCATCCCACAGGCAGCTTTGTATACATCTTCCAAAGTCAGTAAGAGAGGAGGGATAACCACGGAATTGGGCATCTCATCCACTATAAGGTCATAAACCCTACCTATCTCTGGGTTAGCTCCCAACTGCTCCCAAGCAAAATCATCACTAAATCTAGTAATTATCTGAGGAAGGCTGCACACTTGCTTGAACTTATGTTCAGGTTCAATTTCCAGAGAATCACTTACAGCCATGGATGAAAACACAACCACCAAAAGTAGCTGTCTGCAGAACACTCTTAGCCAAAGAAACCACATCAGCCCTACAAAAAACTTCAATCAGATTATTAGCTGTATGATGAATCATCTACTACTTTTTCTTGTGAACTTTACTATTAGACAAAACATCTGGGGACAGAGTACTACATCTGGCAAGGGGTTTGTTTATCCCGGACTACTCCTGCACCTAAAGGGTTTGGTTCTCCCATACACATGTGCCAGGTAATGGAAGTGTCCCAGAGGATGTGTCTAAACACTGTTCCACAGTGATTGGCAAAGCTACACTGGAGTGAGTAAGTGCAAAGTGCAAAAGATAAGTGGTCTGCAGGCCAAGCAGTGGCTCTAACAGAATCACTAACTGTAGGCCGAGAAATTTTTTCCTTTTGCTTTTTTTTTTTCTTTTTAGTTGCAACCTATTTTGATGGAGGGGGTACCAGATTTAGGATCCACCAAATTAGGGAAGAGAACACCAGCCAGAAAAATAAACTGACAGCACCAGATCATTTATTACAAAAAGCACTTAAAGTTTTTAGTAATAAGTATGTCCCAAAATAAGTAAACGCTGATAAAATGTCCTACTGTCACAAAAAAGTACAGTTTTGTACCTACCATACATGTAGATGTTCGAGTGTCTTCACTGCTGCAGTCATTACACTTGGGTTATCCTGCCATCAGGCGGTCCCGCAGTCGGCCAGAGTTACAAAGTCTTGGTCCGGCGTCGGTTGTTGTCGCTTCTTCCCTGACGTTAGTGCGCCAGGGGTATATAAGATGCAGCCAACGCCATTTTCTTCAGTTTTTCTTGCCCCAGATGTCAGGTGCCCCCAAATAGATAGGCAATACATATTGCTAATAAAACATACATAAAAAGTAAAACAAAAATTTTCAGTTACAAGCAAATACACCACATAGGTAGTATAGGGTAGTTTAGTGAAGATAAGTTCCAGCTAAGAAAGAGGGGATGGAGGGAGGGTAACCTGGACTGCAGCAGTGAAGACACTCGAACATCTACATTTATGGTAGGTACAAAACTGTACTATGTTCGTGTTTCACTGCTGCAGTCATTACACTTGGGTTGAATCCCAAAGATGAGGTAGGGTGGCTGGTTCTATAGAGGATTTGAGGTGGCTATGAGGCCCTACAGCACTGTAGTGGCAAAGCCCGCTCTGGATCTAGAATAAAGAGGCAAGTGATAATGCTTGGTAAAGGTGTGCACTGAACTCCAAGTTGCAGCTTCCAAGATGTCTTTGGTAGGTACTCCTCTAAGGTAGGCAGTTGAAGTGGCTGTTGCCCTGGTGGAATGTGGCCTAATATTACTAGGTACAGGTTTCCCATGCTGTGTGTAGCAGAAACGGATACAGTGTCCTATCCACTTTGAAATGGTCTGCTTTGAAATAGCCTTTCCCTGTGATCCTGCAGCAAATGCTACAAACAATTCCTCAGTTTTTCTGAAAGCTTTTGTTTTGTCCAAGTAGAAAAGTAACTGTCTGTGTATGTCCAATGAATGCAGAAGTCTCTCCCCTTTGTTCTGTGGATTTGGATAAAAAGTTGGCAAGTGAATAGATTGGTTAAGAGCCACACTGGATACTACCTTTGGCATAAATGGTTTGTTCTTAAAGAAACCCTGTCTTGGTGAAAAATGATGAAAGGCTCCACTGCCATTAGTGCCTGTAACTCTGAGTCTCTTCGTGAGGTTATTGCCAGAAGCAGAGCAGTTTTCCATGACACGTTTTAATTCTGCTGAATTGGCTGGCTCAAAACAAGGTAAAGTTAGTTTTTATAAGACAAAATTGAGTTCCCAAATTGGTGTTGGTGCTCTCCGGGGTGATCTTATGTTTTTAACCCCTCTGAGGTACTGTTTTAGCAATGGATGAGAGAAAATAGGAGGATCTGTGTTGTAATGAGCCGAGATGGCAGGGGCGTGGATCTTAATGGATGAAAAAGATAGTCCTTGTCCAGCATCTCAGTTAAGTATTGTAATATCTGAGGAATATTTGGGACACTTTTCTGAATAAGATTTCCTGGTGCTAGGCCTCTTGGCCTCCAAAATGACATCCATAGCAGCTTTAGAGAGGGGTGTTGTCTGCTTGACTAAGGAATCTGCCATGCAGCCAGGTTTAAGGTTTTGAACTGACTGTGCAGGATCTGATTGTTTTGTTGAGTCAGAAGGTGTGGAGTTTGAGGTAAAATCCATGGTGGGCCTTGAGCTAAGCTCTTTAAGATTGGGTACCAGTGCTGGCGTGGCCAGTCTGGGACAATCAGGATCATCTGTGTTTTTTCTTGCCTGGCTTTTAGGAGTGCCTTTGAAAGGAGAGGCAGTGGTGAGAAGGCATAAACCTTTAGGCTTTTCCAGCTGAACGAGAGAGCATCCACTTTCCATGCTTGTGTGTGATAATTCCTTGTGCAGAATTTTTGTAGTTGGCAATACATTGGGGAGGCCAAAAGATCTATGTCTGGGCACCCCCATTTTTGTGATATCATGCTGAATACTTGTGGATTTAATTTCCACTTGTGAGGATCCATGATGTTTCTGCTTAAGTCGTCTGCCAGAGTATTTTTCTTTCCTGGCAGGAATTGTGCTTGTAGATGAACTTGATAGGTTAGAGCTGTGTTCCACAAAGTCATGGCGTGTCTGCATAGGGGATAAGAATGAGTGCCCCCTTGCTTGTTTATGTACCACATAACTGTGGTGTTGTCTGTCTTTAATAATAGTTGTCCTGGATGCAGAAGGTCCTTGAAAGCTGTTAGGGCATTTTGCACAGCTAACATCTCTTTTTGATTGATGTGAAGATGCATTTGGTCTGCGGCCCACTTGCCCTGAATACATTTTCCTGCCATGTGTGCGCCCCAGGCGTAATCCGAAGCATCTGTTGTTAGTGTCTGCCTGGTTGTGGGTAGAGTGAAAGGCTGTCCCTTGTTGAGGTGACATGCCTGTGCCCACCATCGAAACTTCTGTTGTAGGCAGGGAATTAGTGGTATTACTGCTTCCAAACTGTGACAGTCAAAGTATGAGATGAAAAACTCAGTTGCAATAGCGTAGTCAAAAGTTTAATACCCGCTTTCGTCACTGGACTTCATCAGAATGCAGCAAATATCACAATTCAAAGCATTTAAATACTAAGACAAATTACATACTAATTAATCAATTAAAAATCAATTAATTGAATAGTTAAAACCAAATAAAAATACTATTCACTTAACTAAAAAATTCAAGAGAATCACATCCTTTGTTAACATGTAACTTCCTATACTTTAAAAAGCATTTGATGTTGATGGAATCGTTTAAACCGGGAAATTTATCTGCATTAAGTTTGATTTGCCACATAGTTTCACGCTGTTCTAAAAAATTCTTGAAATCACCTGCTCTAAGATCAGGGTGCACAACTTCCAAAATAGCAAATAAAAATTGTTTTGTATGTATTACAAACTTTAGTGTGTTTATAAAGGGCGTTGTTTTCATCCTTCGTCTTTATACTATATAAATGCTCCCTGATTCTAGTTTTTAAACTACGTGTGGTCATTCCTATGTAAAAAGCAAAACAACCGGAACATTGACTAATGTAAACAACCCCCATTGTCTTGCAGTTTACATATTAGTATGTAATTTGTCTTAGTATTTAAATGCTTTGAATTGTGATATTTGTTGCATTCTGATGAAGTCCAGTGACGAAAGCGGGTATTAAACTTTTGACTACGCTATTGCAACTGAGTTTTTCATCTCATACTTTGACTGTGACATTATTTATTTGGTTTTGTGCTTCGTATATTTTATCTGGTGCTTTTTGGAGCAATGTCTGACGTAGGAGATGATGAACTTTTAAATTTATCAGTACATCCTACGCCGACTTCGGCGGCTACTTCTTTAAGCGAGCTTTTGACGGCTACACTTTTGGATATACAAAGCTCTTTAAAAATTTTGGTTTCGAAGGCCAATCAAAATGAACGTACCAACGTGGCAGGTGAGCGCACCGACGAGGAATTGAGTCCCAATTCATCGTTCCAAGAGCTTGACACGGTTATTGAAGCTGGGGACAAGCGTGACAAGGATTATTGCCGGGCAGCGGCGTCTAGTTCACGAGGGAAATCTCTTTTGGACAATGTTGCTGGTTGCAAGTCAGTGCAAATTTTTCTCGACGGAGTACGAAACCCGTTTGGATATTCAGGTAAAGAGCACCGTGACCTTAATTACAATGATGTAAACAACAAGCGTAATCTGTTAGTGAGGCTATTGAAAAGGCATCGCTCACTTGATTTAGAAAACTGCTATTTTAAGCGCTGTATAGACTTGGGAATAGTCCCTAAGGGACTAAGATTTTTCAAATGTCCCAATGGGGTTACTATTGCTTCACAATTCTTTAAGACTTTGGTTAACTTTTTTAACACAGCTGGAATTGATTTTTTAAAGTTACTCCTTGAGAATAATCTTGAAAAAATGAGTGACCTAAAGGTTGAGATTATGCAGGTGGAGAGTGAATTAAAAGGACTGTTGGGTGATATTAAGGCGAGTGAATTATTTACGGCATTACACGACGAATTAGAACAACATACCGCCGAAGTAACCAGCCGTAAGCAGGTTAAATTAACCCGCGATATGATTGCCTATGACAACGGTTCTGTATACAACAATTTTGCCAACAGAAGTAATTATATAGCACAGAAAGGCGAAATTAATCGCCGAAAGGTTTCAAATCAGTGGGGCGAAAGAACTTACAGCACTATTACCAATGGTTCAAAGGATCTCAGGTTAGTTGGGGCTAATGATGCCACAGGCGACAACGGGAAACATCTAGAGCACCAAAAAACTATTAGTGACTTTAACATTTCTTTTAATAAAGATTCAACTGCTAAGAATCTCGGTGATACTGACAGCATTGTCGAGAAAGCAGTTACAATCATTGACAATAATGAAGAGGAGACTAATGGACATTGTACCAATATTGATGGGTCAGTTAGACCTAAAGTCAAGACGGGCAATAACATTGGTGGTAACACCACATCAGGTTCTTCTTCTACATCAACTTTTTTAAACAAAAAAGGAAATTACAACAGCAGGAACACTGTTTTGACCCGCAGTCGGACCTTTCTAGGGTCCAACTCTTCGGGGGACGAGACCTAGAAAGGACATTAGACCAATTTAACATAATAAATCTGACTGACCATCGTTTTTCTGACTGCGAAATTAATGTTTTGAAATATGGATTGAATTTTATTCCTACTTCTAGGGCTAACGTCACTAACACTATTATTGATATTAAGAAATTTACCAGGAAATTAAATGTACATTATGTGTTGGATTTTTTAACCAAACAAGAGAATAGAAACAAGACTTTAATTAAACCTTCAATTTTTACCCCTCATTTACATCACACCATAAAGGTGTTTGAAGAACAATGTATATCAGATATTAGTAAGGTCTTGAATAATAATAGGTACATTACTGACAACCTTACTAGGGATGAGAGACAGGCTCTGAAGAACCTGAAGTCAGTTAGCAAAGATTTCAGGTTCATGAAGAGCGATAAAGGTGGAAATATTGTAGTCATGAGTCAAAAGGCTTATCAAATCAAAATGTTAGACATTATCAATAACCATGAGGATTATGAGATTATTAGTCTTTATGACTTTAACCGGAGAGTGCGTTTTGTACATTCCGAATTGTATGGTTTATTTATGACAGGTGACATTACTCGTGAAGTTTACGATTTTTGTGTGGTTGTTGAGCCACGAATAGGGGTGATTTTTGGGATACCTAAAACCCATAAGAATATAGAAAATCCCCCTTTGAGACCTATTGTCTCCTGTCCACATTCAGTAACCGAAGGTATTTCCTTGGTTATTGATGCTATTCTGGGTCCTATTTTAAGTGAAGAAATTTCCTATATTAAGGATTCCTGGCATTTTCTAAGCAGATTTGGGACTTTTTTACAGGATTATGGATTTGATCCTTTAAAACACATTTTTTTCACTGTTGATGTCATCTCTTTGTACACCTGTATTCCTCATTCAGCAGGAATTGATGCAGTTTGTGATTTTTTTACACAGGAAGGGTGGTAGATTCACCACTGGAGTTATTTCCACCATTAGGTTATTCTTAGAATTAATTTTGGAAAACAATTGTTTTCTTTTTGGTGACAAATATTACAGACAAAAGAAAGGAGTGGCCATGGGTTCATCGGCTGCTCCAGCCTTTGCAAATTTAGTCATGGCCTGGTGGGAGTCTGAGGTGATGCCCATTTTGAACCAAAAATTTAACATCAGGTTTTACTGCCGTTTTATTGATGATTTATTTTTTGTAATTGAAGGTGATTCAACTACAGTTAATGAATTGTTTTTGGACATTAATTTATCTTCTGATTTTTTGAAATTCACCAAGGGTAAAGTGGGATTGTGGGTCAATTTTTTGGATGTTTTACTGTACTGGGATGACAAGGATTGTCGTTTACACAGTAGGATCCATCGTAAAGAGACATTTACAAATGGGTATTTACATCACTCTAGTAACCATCCCAGGCATGTTATTAGAAACATTCCCCGTGGTCAGTTCATACGGGCTAGTCGGATGACATCTAAGCAAAGTGACCTACTTGATGAATTAAAAATTATTATTTCCCTATTTGCTAACAGGGGGTATGTTATTGAACAATTGAGTTTAATTAGTGATGAGGTTTTAAGGAGACGTCCATGTACTTTTAAACCATTAATGGACTTTCCTATTTTAACAGCTGGAGGTGTTAAGGATGGAGACAAAGTTAATGAGATCAATGCACACATTATGTGCTCCCTTGACACTAGTTCAGATGGAGCACTGATTAGACAAGTAATTATTGACAATTGGAAAATCATTAATGGTAACGAAGACATTAGAAAAACAGTAGGTGGAGGTCCTTCGTTTGTTTTCAGAAATCACCATAATCTAAAAAGGATTTTGGAAAGTAATATTCCGGTTGAATCAAAAATAAACACCAACAAGACAGGGATGCACTGTTGCCATAGTTGCAACACGTGCAGATTTATTTCTGAGGGACCATACATTAAGATTGAAGCAATAGATAACACTTTTAAGGTTCCTGGATATGTAGACTGCAAGACAATGGGGGTTGTTTACATTAGTCAATGTTCCGGTTGTTTTGCTTTTTACATAGGAATGACCACACGTAGTTTAAAAACTAGAATCAGGGAGCATTTATATAGTATAAAGACGAAGGATGAAAATTAGAAGTTATGTACCTACCATAACGTTCCATGTTAGTTGTCTTCTCTCGCCTTCTTTCTTGCTGGATGGGTTCGGAGCCGATCCTCGGCTCCGACTCGGCACTTGCTTTAGCTCGAGAACTCCTTTTACCAGCTCGAGGCAACCCTATATCCCATGATGCAAGGCGGAACTACCTCAGATCTCGTTTGGCAGCTAACTGACCCTGCTAAAGACTATCCTAACATAATTAGGAACCATGGTTCCTAAAAGAAGTCCTCATAACAATGCTCCAGAGGAAGCAATCTAATAGGAACTCTCAAGATCTGTCCAGGCCAGGGGAAGGAGGGAGGGCAAGAAAGAAGGCAGAGAAGACAACTAACATGGAACGTTATGGTAGGTACATAACTTCTAAATGTTAAGTTGTCAATCTCGCCTTCATTCTTGCTGGATGGGACCGCGTCCCTAGCACCTGTATCCGGGTGGCTCAATGGAACAGACTCTTGAGAACTGTGGAACCAAAACTGGCCCTATCTCTGGAGGCCAAATCCAACTTGTAATGAGACACAAAGGTATGAGGCGTGGCCCAAGTAGCTGCTGCACAAATAGTGTCAATGGGAAGTCTATCCTGAAAGGCTACAGAAGTGGATAGACTCCTGGTCGAATGTGCTTTTGGCTTAGAAGATAGTTGTTTGCCCCTGAGAGAGTACACATAGGAAATGGTGGAAGTCAACCACCTAGATAAAGTCACTTTAGAAACTGGAAGACCTAACCTGTTTTCTGCATAGGAGACAAACAATTGGTCTGATTTTCTAATTTGTTTAGTCCTATGCAAGTAGTATCTGAGCTGACGATGGACATCCAAAAAGTGCAGCTTCTGTTCAGCTCTGTCAGAATAGTTAGGAAAGAAAACTGGTAGATCTATAGATTGGTTAATATTGGTTTGAGATACAACCTTGGGAAGAAAGGAAGGGTTAGTTCTTAACGAAACCCTATCCTTATGAAAAACCAGATAAGGTGAACGAATACAGAGGGCCTGAATCTCAGAAACTCTTCTTGCAGAAGTAACAGCCAGTAAAAATATAGTTTTCCACGTCAACAACTTTAAAGAACATGTAGCAGACGGTTCGAAAGGAGGTAGAATTAGAGATGCCAACATTAAGTTTAGATCCCATTGCGGAGGAGGATGTTTCACAGGCGGTTTTAGGAGAAAAACTCCTCTCAAAAAGGCCCTGCATAACCTATGAGACATGATGTTATTGTCATGCAAGCCAACGTGATACTTGGAAATAGCAGCCAGTTGTACTTTGACTGTAGATGACGAGGATCCTGAATGAAAAACCTCCGCCAGGAAATCCAAAACAGAATGTACAGGAGCAGTAAAAGGATCAATATTTCTGGCGTTTGCCCAAATTGAAAAACGTCGCCACTTGCTAGCATAAATAGTTCTAGTGGACGACTTCAAAGAAGACACTAAAATGTCTCTGACTGAGTCAGAAATCATTGGAAGCCTGGCTAGGGAAGGAAGTGGAGAAACCAAGCAGTGAGGTTGAGAGAATGAATGGCCCGGTGCTGCTGACCCGACTGGTGGATCAAAAGATCCGGAACTGGGTCCAGATGCCAGGGCTGCACCAGAAGATGACGATGTAGAGACGGAAACCAAATTTGTCGAGGCCAATATGGAGCAATGAGGATCAATTTGGCTCTCAAAACGGTGGCTTTCTGAATGACTTGTGGAATCAATGGAAAGGGAGGAAAAGCATAAAGAAGTCCCCGAGGCCAATCCTGGGTTAGAGAGTCTCTCAAGGGTTGGCCTGGAAGGGGAAATAGTGAGAAGTAATCTGGGCACTTGCTGTTTTGAGAGGTAGCGAAAAGATCGCAACAAGGAGTGCCCCACTTCAGAAAAATCTGATCCACTACAGATTGATTGAGAGACCACTCGTGAGGCATCAGAATAGATCTGCTTAGCCTGTCCGCCAATAGGTTGGACCTGCCGGGGATGTGCGTTGCTATCAGAAACCGCTGAGAAGAGATCGCCCATTGCCAAAGTCTGAGAGCTTCTCGACATAACGGATAGGACCTGGTTCCGCCCTGTTTGTTGATGTACCAGACCACGGACATGTTATCCGTTTGTACTGCAATAGTCCCCGTGGGAAGAAAGTCGTCGAGGGCTTGCAACGTTAAAAGCACTGCTCTCATCTCCAGGACATTTATGTGCAGATGGTATTCTATGGGTTGCCACGTCCCGTGGACCATCCTGCCCTGATAATGCCCCCCCCACCCGATCAGAGAGGCATCCGTGGTGACGGTGGCAACTGGAGGAGGGGGAATAAAGGGTCGGCCCTGATGAAGAAGAGGGGAAGATATCCACCATCGTAGATGAGCCCTGCACGACTGTGTCACCAAGATTTCGTGTCTCATAGGAAGATTGTGGTACGACCACTGCGGGAATAACATCCACTGCAGGAGACGCATGTGGAAGCAAGCCAGTGGAAGAAGAACAATGGCCGCAGCCATTAGGCCTAGAACTTTCAAGACAAACCTGGCTTTGATCTTGTTGCTTAGTAACAGAAGCTGAACAAATTTCTTGATGTCCAGAATCCTTTGATCTGTTAGCCTGGCTAACATTTTGACGGTATTTAACTCTGCGGCTATAGAGGTGATAGATTGTCAAGGCAGCAGAGAGGATTTTTCGAAATTTACCGAAATTCCCAGTTTCTTGCAAAGCTGTAGGGTGTAGTCCCTGGACCGAAGAAGCTGATGCTTGGTGGTGGCGGAGAGGAGCCAGTCGTCCAAATAAGGAAACACCTGGAATCCTCAACGTCTCAGGTGAGCTGTGACCACTGCCATGCATTTGGTGAACACTCTGGGGGCTGAAGTGAGGCCAAAGTGCAGTGCTCTGAATTGGTAATGACTGGCTCCCAGCCGAAAGCGGAGAAACCTTCTAGAGCGTCTGTGAATCTTTATGTGATAGTACGCATCCTGAAGGTCTATAGAGCACATCCAGTTGTCCTTGCCCAGAAAGGGCAGAATGGATTGCAGCGTGACCATCCGGAATCTTGCCTTCATGACAGACTTGTTTAGTCTGCTTAGGTCTAGTATCGGTCTCCAATCTCCCGTCCTTTTGGGGACCAAAAAGAATCTTGAGTAGAAGCCGGATCCTACTTGGTCTGCCGGCACTGTCTGGATGGCTCTTTTTTCCAGGAGTTTTGAAACCTCCTGTCTTGCCAAATCCCTTTGACCGGGTGAGATGTCTGGAAGGGATTGTAGAGGTACGGGAAACCTTTCGAAGGGGATTTTGTAACTCTCGGATATGATCGACTGTACCCACTTCTCTTGGGATAGGGATTGCCAGGCTACTGGGTACAGTGAAATTCTTCCCCCGACTGCCTCCAAGGGTGGACAGTCGGGCAACACCTCAGGGATGCTGAAAAGGCTTCTCAGGAAGAGATTCCCTGTTGCCCTGGTTCTGAGGACCCCCCCTGCCTCTAGGGCGTCTATTATTGTTACCCCCTCTGCCTCTGGGGGTAAACTGACCACGTGTGTCCCGGGTAGCTGCTTGGGCTTTTCGAACCACATCTTCCCGCCCTTCTGACCCTTGGGATAAGGTCTAGAAGGAGTGGAAAACTGGACTCCAACGGCAGAAAGAGTTTTACCGTCCTGCTCACATCTGGTCAAAGTATCCTTCACCTGAGGTCCGAACAAAGCCGAACCATCAAAGGGGGTGTTGGTGAAGGACGCCTTAAAGGGGTCCAAAATTACACAGCCGCATCCAGGCTTGGCGTCTAAGAGCAACACCTGTGCCTGCGGCCCTGCTCGCTCCATCGGCCGCATAAGATATGAGCCGCATGGAGGAGTTAGATATGGAATTCAGGATAGCAAGCTGTGAGGCAATCTTTTCCTGAGCCCCAGCAGCAGAAGGATCCTGGACTACTTCTCCCAGTTCCTTGAGAATATCTCGTTGAAGCCTGGTGAAGTGACAAAGGTAATTCAGCGACGCATAGCAAAGGTCGCTGAAGAAAACATCCGCTTTCCATACCTGTCCATGGTCCTAGAATCCTTATTAGGAGGATGGACAGGTACTGAAGGATCCGCCAGTTCCTTCTTAGTGGCCGCCACCACCATAGCATCCACAGAGACACCTTTGGAAAGGAACTGTTTATCCGAAGGGGCTGTGATGAACTTGGATGGTCTCCTGGGGACAGGTTCCACAGAATCTGGAGCCACGCCTTCCGAGCCACTACCTGCATGAGTGGGTCGAAGGCGGAGACACCAGGAGGTGGAGGGTCGGGATCCAAAGCCTCCAGGTATACCGACTCATCCTCGGAGGGGTCAATGGAGGCCAATTGCCCCTCTGTTTGAGGAGCTCAAGGATGTCTGAAAAGGAGACATCCTCAGAGGGGGACCGGGGGGAACCCTCCGACTCATCTAAGTCGGTATCAGATGTAGTAGACTCGGGGGAGTCTGTGTGTTTCCTCTTACACATCCTCTTCCGAGGGGGTTCCCCTGCAGGATCAGGAGAAACCTCGGAAGAGGAGGAAATTCCCAGTGGGGAAACCTGGGGCGATGGATCCCTGGGCCTGAGAGCAAGAGGCATCTGCAGGCACTGATGAGGGAGGAGCTAGAGGGACGGACCGCTGACCTGGCTCTGAGGCCAGGACACTCCTCATCACCTCAAAGGCTCCTCTCCCCGGGAGACCAGAACACACCCGCTCCGAAGAGACAGGAATGGTCGGCTCCAAAGAGAGAGAAGGCTCCGAGGCCGATGTCGGTGCCGAGCTTACCAGAGCCGAAGCCCCGAGAGGGAGAGCGGGGTCGGACAAGGGTCCGATGCCACTAGCCCCCTCGGAGCCGACAGTGGAAACCCGACGACCGGATCCTTCCAAGGAAGGTCTCAAGGAAGAGATCGGAGCCGAGGACAACGGAGCCGAAAGATGTATCGGCTCCGGCATCGAAACAGTCGCTGTCCCAAGAAGCTCCTGCTCCGAACTCTGGTGTGGAGTCGGAGGAGGAAGCTCAATGATAGGGGTTATAGCCGCAGTCTGTTGAGACGGGCTATGGAGCATTTGGGCCAGTGCCTGAGACTTCAACAGCCTGCTTACCACCCTCTCCAAGTCATGGTCAGACAGCCTGGAAGATCTCAAAGACCGGCTCCGATGGCTCCGCTCCGATAAAAGAGGAGACCCCGGAGCCGAGTGAATACTCATAATAGAAGGGGACCGGGATCTCTTATGGGTCGAAACCATCGGAGCCGAAGTCCCTTGAACTCCAGATGGAGCCGAGGATATCTCGGCTCCGATGCTGGATAAGGTGTCGGCTCCAGCCGGAGCCGACAAGGCCACCATAGTCAGGGTATCGGAGCCGGCCGGCACCGAACCCACTACTTTGGAAGAAACAGTATCGACTCCAGCCGGAGCCGATGTCGGCTTCGACGGAGCCGAAGCCACCGGAGGAGGCTTGGACACTGTAGCCTGAGCCTTCGGTGGCTTATGAGGTTTTCCTGACTTAGGAGGAGAACCCTCAGGTTTAAGTAAACCTCGGAGGATAAGTTTGTTCCTCCTTTCCTGCAGGACTCTCTGGCTAAAAGCATGACACAACGCACAGGAGTCCTGCAGGTGCAAAGGCCCCAGGCAATACACACAAGAAGTGTGACCGTCTGTCAGGGACATTTTCTGACAGCACTGGTCACACTTCTTGAAGCCTGAGACCTTGCCTTCTCTAGACATCCTAAAAAGGATAGACACAAACAGTCCCCACAAACACACAACTTAATCCCTACACAAACACACAGGAAGGGATAACCAGGGGGGAACTAGGCCTGACTAAATTACTGTAACTTAAAACTTATAAAAGTTTACAAAAGGACTGAAAAAGAGGGAAAGGGTAGGGCTGTAACTAGATTACAGACTAAACTGACGCTAAAAAAGGGAAATAAACTCCTAACTACACTTTTCTTATTTTACTAAGAAAAACTCACCTCAGCTGGCAAAGGAGACCTCTTTCGCTAAGCGGCAAACGAGATCTGAGGTAGTTCCGCCTTGAATCATGGGATATAGGGTTGCCTCGAGCTGGTAAAAGGAGTTCTCGAGCTAAAGCAAGTGCCGAGTCGGAGCCGAGGATCGGCTCCGAACCCATCCAGCAAGAATGAAGGCGAGATTGACAACTTAACATCAACGCCCTTTATAAACACACTAAAGTTTGTAATACATACAAAAAATTTTTATTTTCTATTTTGGAAGTTGTGCACCCTGATCTTAGAGCAGGTGATTTCAAGAATTTTTTAGAACAGCGTGAAACTATGTGGCAAATCAAACTTAATGCAGATAAATTTCCCGGTTTAAACGATTCCATCAACATCAAATGCTTTTTAAAGTATAGGAAGTTACATGTTAACAAAGGATGTGATTCTCTTGAATTTTTTAGTTAAGTGAATAGTATTTTTATTTGGTTTTAACTATTCAATTAATTGATTTTTAATTGATTAATTAGTATGTAATTTGTCTTAGTATTTAAATGCTTTGAATTGTGATATTTGTTGCATTCTGATGAAGTCCAGTGACGAAAGCGGGTATTAAACTTTTGACTACGCTATTGCAACTGAGTTTTTCATCTCATACTTTGACTGTGACATTATTTATTTGGTTTTGTGCTTCGTATATTTTATCTAAACTGTGACAGTGTTGAGTCCAAATACTTTTTAGGTACCATTGTAATTTCCTCATATGCAGTCTGGCATATGGCATTAGTAGTATGCAGGATGCCATGAATCCCAAGGCCTGCAGAATTTTTCTTGCAGGGAGTTGGGTTTTTGTTGCCATCAATTGAAAGTACTGAGTCAGTTGTCCTTGCTTGTCTGGCGTGAGATAAGCCATCTGGGCTGTTGTATTTAAGCTGGCACCCAGGAATATTATCTCTTGTGAGGGCACTAGTTTTGACTTCTTTTCGTTTACTGTGTACCCCAGGCAAATTAGCAACCTTTTTACAAACGCCAGATGCTTTAGAAGTACGTCCTTGCTCTCTGCTTGAATAACGCAGTCGTCCAAGTATGGCTATATTTGAATTCCTTTTTGTCTGCAAAATGCAATTACTGGTGCCAGGCACTTTGTGAAGATCCTGGGCGCAGTAGATAAGCCAAAGGGCAGTGCAGAGAATTGGTAATGCATTGAACCAGCTATGAATCTGAGGTATCTTCTGCAATTTTGTCTGAAAGGGACATGCAGGTATGCCTCTTTGAGGTCCAAAGTAACAAGCCAAGCCTTCTTGCCCAGCATGGGTAGAAGCTGCTGTAGTGTCAACATTTTGAATTTCGGAACATCCAGGTAAGTATTGAGAGTAGAAAGGTCTAGTATCGGTCTCCAGACTCTGTCCTTTCTGGGGACCAGGAAAAGTCTTGAGTAAAATCCTTGTCCTTGTTCCTGTTGTGGCACCTTTTGAATAGCTCTCATGTCCATGAGGGCTGTAATTTGTTTTTCTGCCTCTGCCCATTGATTTTGTGGCAGGTCTGGCATTCCCTTTAGCCTTGGTAGAGTGTGAAAGTGGAACCTGTAACCTTGAGACACAATATTCAGAACCTATTTGTCTTGGGTGATTATATGCCAATTTTGAGAAAAAAGTGCTAGTTTTTCCCCTAAGGGAGCTGCCAAAAGGTAAGTGCTTGGCATTTGAAGTGGGAAGTCATTGGGGCTGTTTCCTATAAGGTTGTGACTTGTCTTCACCTCCCTTTGGGGTTGAAGCACCCCACTGTCATGATCTGTAAGAGTCTTGGGGCTGAGATCTGCCTCTTGGGCGTCTGTATCGGCCTCTTTGTGGTCTGTCTGACACTGGAAAGGACCAATTCGTAGAAGGCCAATTTCTGCTAAATCGAGGTGGCTGTACCTGTAAGAAATCCTTCACTGTTTGCATGGATTTTGCCTTAGCCTCCATTTCCTTTAATACCTCTTCTGCCTTAACACCAAATAAAATATCCTGCTGTAAAGGAGCATTCAATAATTTTGCCATAACATGATCAGGTAAACTTTGTTCTTTTAACCAAGCATGCCTTCGAATCACAGATCCTGTAACTGCTGCTCTACAAGAAGCCTCTAATGAATCAAAACCACATTGCAGAGTATGTTTTCCCACTTGTTCAGCTGCATGCAATAAATCCTGCATTTCCTTATAGTCAGGATGTTCTGAACTTGTAAGCATTTTCTGTTTTAACAGACATTAAATGTTGTTGGTATTTAAGCATGTGGAAATGGCAATTTAAAGCTCTCACTGCTAAAGTTGCAGAAGTGTAAACTTTCTCACCCCATCTGTCTAATGCTCTAGAATCCCTGTCAGAGGGAACTGGATTTTTAGCCGTGGAAGCCTTTACCCCTTTGGGACCCTGGGAAATAGTTTCTGGGTCAGCAACAGGGTTTTTATAAAGAAATTTGAGAGAGTCAGGGACTCTGTAGTACCTGTCTGGCTTGACTGGAGCAGGGGGCAAAGAATCAGGATTTAAACTGGATTCAGAGAACACATCATCCACAATATCTAACACTGGCGGAATCGCAAGGGGTCTGTGCTGAAGCAATAAAAGAAAGTCTCTGAGCCTTTTCTTGGATTCGGAGTAATCCTGGCCCTCCCAATGGAAATGCTCCCTCATGGTATGTAAAGTTTCCCCAAAAGAGTAATCCTCAGGAGGAGAGGCTGAAGGAATTGATTCTTCAGCATCAGAGTCCTCATAGGGGGGTAAAGAGTATTCCTGGTCTGAAGAGGAATCAGAAGAAATGGAAACCTGGTCAGAGGAATCATAGTTTGTATCTCGCCTAGGCCTTTTATCAGGAGGGGGATGGGAGCCCCTGATCAGAGTAATTAAGTCTTCGGCCATTTTGAGCATCTGTTTTTTTAGGCATGGAGGCCTGTCCAGGTGAATGCTGTACTTGCTTCTTTGTCTTTAATGGAGTTTTAGACTTGGCTGTAGTTTTTATGGTAAGTTGTGAAGGTCTGAAAACACCCTCAGAAGCCGATGCCTGCTCAGTGGCTCCGGATCCATCTGAAGGGTTAGTTTCCATAGGCCCAACACCTTGAGTATCCAGAGGCCTAGACATCTCCATGTGGGAGTCGGAGGCGGCCTGTGGCTCTGAGGTAGCGGGTGTCAGGGGCTGCAAAAGCTCCTCACTGAGAACTGGCGAACCGACGACTGGCCTAGAAGAGGCTTCATCGTCGGTTTTGGGCCTCGGATGCCTGTCCTTATCCTTGTCTTTGCGTTTTTTGTGTATTCTGGTCAGTTGTTCCGATGACATGGTATAATTAAACCTTCGACCAAAGTAATGGCGAGCAAAATCAAACTGGCGTTTAATAGTGCGTTTGTTAAATCTGGCACAAAACCGACAACTAGTGACGTCGTGGTCTGGGCCTAGGCATGGAATACAGTAAGAATGAAAATCCTTATGAGGTATTTGCTTCCCACAAGAAATACAATTATTAACTTTTACTGACATCGGTCTGAGGCAAGAAAAAGTTTACCCAACGGGGTACTTAGCTTTATTGAAGACTTCGGTTCTGAAATCCGAATAGAAAATCTCAGGAGTCGGCCGACCGGCACTTGCGAACTGCTTTTGCTTCGGGCACTGCACGGCAAGAAAGACTGAAGAAAATGGCATCGGCTGCGTCTTCTACACCCTTGGTGCACTGACGTCAGGAAAGAAGTGACAGCAACTGACGACGGACCAAGACTTTGGAACTCTGGCCGATTGCGGGACCGCCTGACGGCAGGATAACCCAAGTGCAATGACTGCAGCAGTGAAACACGATGAACATCAGTATGAAATATGTTCAGAATTATTTTATAACTGACAAAAGTTAAAGAATTTCCAGTACACAAAGTCCAAACATCAAAGCAACCAATGTGTCAAACCAGTGTAAAAAAATAGCCCTACACACTTTAACCATGTAAAGCTGACATAAAATAATGATCAATAGCAATTTAAACTCCTCTTTCTTGTCAAAGAGAGTAACATCTCCACAGTACATTAAATAACTTCATTTGTGATAAAATTGTGATTTGATGTTAAAAGCACACATAGCAAAGTCATGCATATAGTGAATAATACATACATGCTGAAAAATCCAAGTTCTGCAATGTTTTCCTGTCTAAAGATGAAAATAAAGCACAGTAACAGTAAAGACAGGCGCGATTAATTTGTGGTTCTGACTGCATGAAACAGCCCCTAGTGTCTAACAGCACTCACACACACTGTACTTCCGTCAGAAATAGTAACATTTCCTCAGAAACAGAAAAAACAAGCATTTGTCAAATACAGCCAAGTAAATAATGTTACAAGCATAAATTCCAACAGGAACTTCTCTAAACACGGACAGAAATAAAATGTTAAAATAAGTACATATCTTTTAAATAAACAAAAAATACAGAAAGACAGAGAATATGCGCAGCCAATCAGCTGTCACAGGAAGAGACAGAGGGAGAGAAGTCTGAACTTTTGGAAGCTGGCCAGTACTGAGTTTCCTTGGCAGATAGCTCAAAATGTCAAAGGGGCAGTACGAATGATGAACATCTGTTTTGCCATCTGGATGAAGAGCCTCCAATGAGCTGGTCTCACTTTACCCTATGACAGCAAAAAGAATGTGCGACATTAAACAAATACTGTGCACTTCTGAACACAGACTTGTGTCATTTCAAAGGCCTTACTCATAAACAGTGAATACCTTCGGTCTTCACACACACACACCCACACACCCACCCCCACACACCCACACCCACAACCCCACCCCCACACCCACCCCACACACACCCTTCCAGAATGAAAAGCTTCCCTTGTTATGTTTATTTTCTATGCAACCAGGATTCTGACAACCCAGTCCACCATTACTACATCAAGCCCTTACCAAAACTTGCCAAATTCAGATCAAGTCTAAAATACTATCTAGCCAAGATGTACGAATGTCACTGTTTTGGAAAAATGAGTTACATCTGATAAGCAATTTAAACAGTTATCTAATTACTTGATACTTTTAACTGCAATGTTTCTTGGTTAGATTTATGACATCACCTAAGGCTTTCCTTGTCAATACTCCAAATAATGACTTCTTGAAAATTTACTTTCATCTTTTCTTAAATATAGTTTATTGCATTGTCACTATCATTTCTGTTGTGTCTTGTCTTGTGTCATAGGTCATGGCTGAAACAGCTCCTTGGACCAGTTCACCAATATGGTTAGCCAACAAGTAAATAAGAAAAAGTCAAGGTGTAAATCTTATCGGTTTATGTGAAGTATGCTTGCTGTGAAGAGTGGGGAAACAGTTGTCATCACCCGGCCATAGTCAGAATTTAGATGAATGAGTACCACCCTAAAAAACAAAATTACTAGAGGTCCAACCAGTAATATTTATCTGGACTTGTGCAAGCTAAAACTGCAAAGACAGACTATGGCATATGTATTAGGATATCCTAAAATTGTATCACTTGAATGCAATCAGGAATGATAAAGGAAAATTAAGGTCATGTCATGGTATAGCACGATGCCTAGGCTTCATCATGTACTACACACTTTTTTAATGGCAGCACCTACAGAAATATATTGTAATCTGGGAAGTCACTGCAATGTACGTAAAACACAAAGATGGAAAACAAAATGACAGCAGTGCTACTTTCAGACCTACAGGCCCACGACAGCAAAGCAATAAAGTCATCTGGAAGTATAATTCTGGCAGCCTATACAAAAATAAAAATTAAAAAAAAAAAAAAATGGCTGCAGTACTCTGGCATCTCAAATGTGGGGCCTATTCTGTACTTTCCCAACACCTCTAATGAAAGGAGTTACACACGAACAGCTGTACGGAAGTACTGACATACACTTTCAATGAGAACAGTAGCTGCCAACTAGAACAAGAGTTAAATCCACGTATTGCAGAAGCCTCCTGAGGATGTACAGATACAGTGAGCACTCACACCTTTACTACTTCACTTCCAAGATATCTTCTGCAACAAGTCCTGTACTCAGGACAAAGACAATCAACAATAAAAAAGGGAAGAAACATTAGAAATATGATCTACAGTGCTTCTAATAGTCATATCCAGAATTAAATAGCTGGTAAATACACAGGCAGAACTGGAAATGACTGCTGCACAGGCATTCTGTAGCTGTGACATAACAGAAATAGATCAAACAGATGGTGAGATGCATCTAGTAGAGTGGCTATAGCTTTAATAATGCAATGGTTTACTATTCTTAGAATGTCGCAAAGACACAACAAACACACCGCTTCAGAGAGGGTTTGCTGAAACCGAGACTAAAATTAACTGTTACTTCATTGAAAGAACAGGAGCTCCATGATAGAACAGAAGCTGGTAGGGCCACTGAAAGCATGCCCAAACACAAATGGTGGATGATTCAGGATATCATTTAAGAGTTTGCTTCTTCAGGGCCAGGGAGTGGAATGTTTAAGGTTGGAAGTCACAATGACATATGCTGTAGTGAAGTTCAACAGATACATACTTGTTAGTGGGGATCCTGTCACATACATGTGGATATTATGGAGCAAAAGGCATATAAATGGTTTAAACCTCATCACTTAATGAACTTGTGAAGCTATGTAGTCTGTCCGTTTCTGAAGAAATAAAGAAACTCCCACTCAGTGCTAAGCATAATAACCAAATGTAAATTGAGAGCACACACAAATGGCTACAAACAATACTGCACATGTTTTAATTATGCCAGCTACTAAAATTCAGTGGTTAAAATCTTAAATTACAGAAACAGATGCAGATCAGCTAAGAGATTAGACAGACTTATTAATTGCTTTCTTGGGTAATAAGTGTCTTCCCATATTCAGATGTGACTAAGAAGCACACATTAATGTTACTATTAAAACCCGAGAATAAACATCTAAATCTACAGAGAGGAAAACAACAATATTAATACATTTACTGAGCACATAACTAGCAAGTCAGAGCTCATTCTAATCAAATCAACCAAACTTCAATAGCTTTCATGAAAACTTACTTTTTGTTTTGTTCATTCACCAAGTCACTGCTTTTCACATAGTTTGTGATGATATTCCTAACATCGCTACCAGACAGGATATCACCCTTCCTGTTAAGACAAGAACACAGAAAAATAATAGTGTCTTATTTTCTCTCTCCCAAGTGCTTTGATTTTTTTAGGGCATCAGCTCTTCCAAAGCCCACATCACCTTAACACTGCCTTCCATGTTACAGTAGGGCCTACAATATTCCTACAATACACGTTTACCTCCTCTTTCGAAAATAACATTCACTCTCCCTATCCAACAGATGTTGCTACCTCTCACATCATCATCTTCATTTTGTAGGCCACTAGTACAGAAAATGAACAAAGGAAGAGAAGGGATTTGTTTACTTTTTTTTCCTTAACATGAATCGAAATTCATCTTAACTTCATAATGTGCTCAGCTTCAGTGGTTATTATGTAGCTACACAGCATACCTGACAATGAAGTCTTAGCTTCTCATTAACAAGAATTATCTTTCTGATCTGGTCTGTTTGGCTCACTCCACTCACCAAGAAGAAATTAATGCAATGTGCTAGCCATTTCAAAGTATTTTTTTTTTTGTCAATGGCAATTCTTTGTTTTTTGCAAGGGAGCCATAAACAGCTGATCTCATTTTTTTACGTAGTACTTCAACTATATATACATATCTAGGGAGTACAGAATCCTCCGTCCCTTAATCTGGGGATTAGGGAAGAAAATCGGGAGACTGATGATTTCTGTAATGACTTCTGGCAAAAAAGAGGGGTTAGTAATCACCAAGTATTTATGGAAAAACAAAAAAATTACTACTTGGATAGGAGGGCCTGTAACTCAGACTCTCTTAGTAGGGATGACACTGAGTGGAAGATAAAAAAAATATCTTGGGAGTAAAACCATTCGTCTTTCTGGCCAAAAGGAACAAGATCTATGGCTCCTTGCAGTAGCACTTCTGTCTCAAAGAATGAAATGAACGTTCCTAGACTTCTGATACAGGCAGGTTTGGTAGTAAAGTGCAGTCTATACCCTCTGGAGACAATATGTAAAACATACTGGTCTGTAGTACCAATTCTGGCAGAAGGCAGCCAGCTAGCCACTTTTACTGGGCCAATGAAGGAAGAAAAGTTTTTTTTTTTTTTGGGGGGGGGGGGGGGTTGATACTATCACAGCTGCTCTCTGCTGGGGACTGAGCCCTGAGGTCCTCCAGACCTCCTGTCGTCCTACTGCCATTTTCTTTCCTATTTGGGCATCCAATTCATACCTTTTGCCTGGTTGCATTTTTCCCATCTCTGATATAGCAAGGCCCTTGCTTTCAGGTCATTTCTTATATAAATGGGACAAGGAGAGTGCAGCATATTTTTAACTGGCTGCATTGTCTTCACTTTTTCCACCAGTTGTTTAAGTGCATTGTATAATGAGGGTCGAAAGAGCAAATTCTTATCCAAAAGGTATCAGGGAGTTGCACCTTGAGATCCTCAGAATCCAAATGGGTCACCAGTTAGCAATGCCTTGAAATAACTGACACTCACAAAGAAACAGCTGTCTTGGCATAAAAGGCTCCTTAGTTACAGGAACCAAGCTCTTATGTGGATGGGCAGCAGCTAGGGATTTGGTAATCCTAGACAGACATCCCTGGACTCAGATATGTGGGCTAACACCTTCTTTGAAATAGCAGTGGGGATTCTGCCTTGCCCTTCTTTAAGAATCAAATGCCATTCCAAAAAGGACATGCGTAGACTTATATGTCCAAAGGACAGAATAAGGCCTGGTCTTTGTCCACAGAGATAAGCAAGGGTCTGCAAGTGTGACAACCTTGTGAGGAGTGATGTCAGAAGCCTTGGTGTAGCAGACGCGGAGGCAAAGGCTGTTTCAATTCTTTCATACAATTGACACTCTCTGACCTAAGGGTCCCCACTGAACTTATCTTTTTCGGGGGTAGATATCTGTGTTATTCTGCTGCTGTGTGTCTGCAGACATGGCAGATCATTTTCAATGGAAACAGATCAGCCTTTCAGTTTTTTTCTTTCATTTTTTTTTTTTTTTTGCAAATACTGTCTTTAAATATTCTTCTTCCAAATACTTCAATGTGTGGCAACCCTTTACAAATGCTTGTGTCCACAGGAATGCAGTGCACTATAAGTAGCCATCTCCATTTTAGAGTTACCTCTCCAAACCTGGCTGCCAAAAAAAGTTTACCTACACTACCACCCTGAGGAGGCTTCCTACTGAAAAGTTTACCTACACTACCACCCTGAGGAGGCTTCCTATGGAAAAGTTTACCTACACTACACCACCTTCAGAAGGCTTCCTATGGAAAAGTTTACCTACACTACCACCTTCAGAAGGCTTCCTATGGAAAAGTTTACCTACACTACCACCTTCAGAAGGCTTCCTATGGAAAAGTTTACCTACACTACACCATCCTCAGGAGGCTTCGTATTGAAATGCTGAGACTCAAAATGCTGAGTCTTGAAGTGTGTGTGTGGTGGGAGAAGACTGAAAACACAGGAGAACCACAAATTTCAAACATTGCTTTTCTCTTTCAAAGTTAATATCATTATTATTATCATCATCATCGTTATTTTTATAATTATTTTTTGCAGGGGCAATCCCTTCTACACCTCCCAAAAAAAAAAAAAAAATATATATATATATATATATATATATATATATATATATATATATACACACACACACACACACACACACACACACACACACACCAACCTCAACATCACCATGCCTTGTAGAGATGGGAATATTCTGAGGAACAGTAATCATGGACTTAGAATATTTAAGTTCCATTTTTGGTCAGTCATGGCATTCTGGGACTCGCACTAACGAGTCTAGGCATTTCAAACGGTTACCTCCGGAGACAGATTTCGTGACTAACCTATTTACTAACTTTTGTGTGTTGCCATGCATAATGCTTTCCTACAGCTCTGTCTTACATGACCTGTCAGATGTAACTGCATGCTGCTTTGTCTCCTGTGCCAACTAGCCTCTGGACACTCCATAATCCTTTGCTTCAAAAGTGATTCCAAAATGTTAACCTAAAACTGAAGTTAACCTCAAAATCATTAGTCTTCAACTTTTAATTTGCTCCCTTTCTCCTGCAAGAAAATATCCTCCATGTTCCAAACTACAGAGAGCTTATCAGCTTCCCCCAAGTTGTTAAAAATGGTCATCCCTTGTTTAATCTTTGGTATCCAAGGATATGTGGGTAGAACACAGTTGCTTAGGGTCATACAGTAATTAGTATACAATTCAAACATCTACTCTATATTAGCAGGCATATACTCTTCCTGCAGAATATGCTGCTACAATAATGGTTGAATAAGACAGAATATTTACAAACATATCATTTCTAAACTGCTGTCTGCAGAAATGGCACTCATTTCAAGACGTGACATCCAGACACAGACACACACACACACAAATTGTACCTATTACCGTACAGCTACATGATCCACAATAGTTACTTGTGCTGGGAATCCTGAAAGAGTGGTAATAGCCTAGCTGAGATACTGTAAATGGAAACAATTTCTGGTGGGTGATAAGGTTTCTCCTCATTTGGTGTTTCAGTAGTCTCTGTTGTATCTCCATCAGGCGGCAACTCTGAAACTGTAAACGATCGAATTCTAAAAGAAAAAAATGAAAGAATTTCATTAATTACCTACTGCTTTATGATGCAGTTCCCCTCTCAAGCACCCAGTCTAAGCAGAAGACTTGAATACTGCTTCACTAATTTGGGGAAGGCCCCCGTTGTAATGAGATGTTCACACTTTCTTCATACAATACCAAGAACTGAGGAAAGGGTGACATTACTATCAGTATAACAATACCATTTAGGGTTACTGTCTGCTGGTAAGTTTCATCTAGTAGTCCTGAGTCCAATACCCTCAGTCGCTACTTGCATACAGAGTTCTTACTATGTCATCAAATTAAAACAAAATGCTATCCATAAGCGTGTGGACTTCCTCCTGCTTTGGCTGACTAATCTCACATCCATATAAGGCTACCAGATTCCAACAGCAACTTCTGCTTAGTAAACAAAATGACAAAGCCACTAGCCATATCCTGTACTAATTATAGAGCTACATACCTCCTCAAAAGGCAAATAGACAGCAACAGACTGCTTAATTTTTGCTGTAAACAGCATATGATGCATTCAGATGTAATAATCTACCAAAAAGTTGACCATTCAACAGGTAAGCAAAATACCTCAACTATACTGCAGATAATTTAGGTTAAGTGAGCCAAAAATCAAAGCATTGGTCAGCAACAGTGGCACAACAGTAGTCAGGGGTTGGTGTCACTGGGGGGGGGGGGGGGGGGGGCAAAAAAGACCTAAGGAATGGCACAGAAGACTTGACTAAAATGATCCCGACAAAACACAAAAATGCGAACACAAAAATATTTACAAATATCCCTTTTCATTTATAGACCACTTGGCATAATGGTTAAGATCTTCGCCTCCCATGCACAAGATACAATGTTCAATCCTGACCTCTGGCCAATGCCTCTTTGGAGTGTGCATGCTCTCCCCATGACTCTGTGAGGGTTCCTCCCACCTCCAAAAACATATAGAGTGTTTCCAGATTAAATTCACCCAAAAATGGAGGTGTGGACAGCAGCACAGACTCTACATGATGCTCTATAGGAGGAAGCGTTGTACAGAACAACCACTTTGGGCATCTAGTGTGATGTGCAGTGCCCTCAAGGTAGAAAAACATGGATCAGAGACTGCATACCATGGCAGGGTTAGCCATTCCAAAGTGTAAAAAAATAAGTCTCTTGGTGATTCGGTCATGTTAACTAATGTCTCCAAATGGGCATGAGTACTTGCCGGTGATAAGCGGGTTGAGGACACAGCCTACTCAGATCTACACCAGGGACCCATGCTAACAGATGAAGATGTGTATGTGTCTTTATTGGCCAGTGTGTGCCCACCATTTAAAAAAAAATAGAAGCCCTAGGTCAATAAGCTACTGGCTGGCAGGTGTCCAAATTGCCCAGCTTGCCAAACTAAGAACTGCTACACAATGTAGGTTCACTGACAGGACGGAGAGCTTGGAAGTGGATGACATGACAGTAAAGAGGATGCTGGACAGCCTATGTATCCAGGAGGCAAAACACTTGGCTTGGGATCCAGAATCTACTACTCAGTAGGAAGACAAGCTAGAAATGGTCTGGGAATTGTGATGGAGAGACCTCAGAACGTAGCGGAGGATGTCAATAGAATTAGTGACAGACCCACGGCAATTAGACTCCAGACTAGTGATAGGGCAGTAATCATAATATCAGCCTATGTCCATCAGCAGGTATGTGGTGGTGGTGGTGAGAAAGGGTGCATTTAGGCAGCAGTTGCAAGACCTATTAGATAAAGCAGGACAACATAAATTGATACTAATAATGGGTGATCTGAATGCACTTATCAGAACAGACAGAACAGAATATGAGGACTGCCTGGGTCCACATGGGGGGGGGGGGGGCAACAGGAGTACAGGCCATTCTAGACTTCTGATTGGTAAATGGCTTGACAGTAACTGACACATGGTTCAGAAAAAGAAACAGTCAAGATCACATACAAGACTGGTCAACATGCAACTCAGCGATTGCAAAGTCATCCCCAGTGAAAGAGTCAGCCAACAGCATTAACCACTGGTTGCCACAAACAGATGCAAGTAGTGGTCAGACAAGGCTCTAAGGTCAACAGATACTAGGCTGAAAACCTGGAAGACGACTGAAGAGAAAGCACAACAGTTCAAGAAATCTCTGGGCTCTAGCTCCTCAAGAAGAAATAGGTGGAGTTGAAGAAGAATGTCAGTGCCTCTTAACAGCATGTGTGCGGACTACGGAAGCAAGGTAGAATAAGGAAAGCTGCTGGTGGAATCAAGAGAGGAGGGGTTCAAGAAAAAGTGGGAAACAGAAATGGCAGACTAAAAAGGAATAGCAAAGAACAAGGCACCAGTGGCACTCTATCAACTTCTGGAAAGTGACTCAGTGGATGGCATAAAGAAACTATATTAGTTTTCAAGGCAAAAACAGAAAGATAAAGAAGATAGTTAGACACTCTTCTTAAGGGATGCCAGCAATAACCACCTCACCAGTCCACACTTAAGCAAAGGCAGATGGAAGGCGCAGTTCTAGCAGCTTCTGAATGAAGAAAACCCAGACAAAGCTACAATGAGAGAAAAGAAGTAACAGAGTAACCCAACACAGAATTAAGAAAAGCACTTAGAAAAATGAACTCTGGAAAGCAGCAGGCTCAGATAAGGGTCACAGCACATATGCTAAAGATGTTGGGTGAGAATGGGAAGAAATGGTTCAAGAGGGTACTCAAAGCGTTATGGACAGAAAGCAGTATCCTAGATGACTGGAGTATAAGCATATTAGTGCCAATTTTCAACAACAAATGGGACATTCACAACTGAGGGTACAAACTCCTGTCATATTGCATGAAAGTTCTGGAGAGGATGACTCGAACAGGCAGAATAGTAGAAAGCAAGATGGGAGATGAGCAGTTCAGATTCAGATCAGGACGAAGCACACTGCAGTAAGACAGATAGGTGAGAAAAAGCTAGAAATTAAGAAAGAGTCCCAACTTAGCATTCCTACACTTGGAGAAAGCATCTGACAAGATCCCAAGAAACAGTGTTAGAATTAGTGCAAACTATTTACAAGGACCCAATGATTCAAATGAGAACACTGTTCGGGGGTTCCTAGTGGGAGTTGGTGTGTATCAGGTTCAGTTCTGAGACCATTGCTGTTTATTCTGGTGATGGACTACATTAGCAAACAGGTTGGTGGGGAGAGATCTACAAAGTTCTAGTTGATTCTACACTCCGTTTCAGTTGGCAAGGTATGCACATATACTGCTTTGTCTTTAGCTGTTATGTAGACTGCATTTCTCTATCTTGCAATTACCGTATCACACTGTTCTCACTATTAACTCATGTGACCATTTTTTATCACTAACTATGCCATTTTTGTTAAATTTGTTAACTTATTTGTTAATTATTTGCTAATTATTGTTATATAACTAATTTCATTACTGACTTGCTTTTGTACATTGTTGATTAATATGTGTTCAATTTGATGTCTATTTGTATGTATGGAGCTTTTCTCCCTGGGCCTCTGCTGAAAACAGGCCTCATGCACAGTCGGACATTACCTGGTAAACAAAAAATAAATAAGCAAGCAAGCAAGCTGCAGTATGCAGATGATGTGACACTACAGGCAGACTGTGAGCAAGAAGTTCAGCAAAGGACAGGGGAATGGAATGGAATGCAAAACCTAAGGCAACTGGGATGAAAATGAGTACAGATAAGGCCGTTGTAATTAGTAGAAAAAATAGACCAAATGGAAAACAGTGGAAAACATTTACAGTTTCAACTATCAGGGTGGGGTGGTTCAGAGGAAGGAACTCCTGAATGAGGAGGTCAAAGCAGAATCAGATGTGCTGCAACCAACAAGCACAGAGCATCAGTTGCAGTGCATGACAAAAGAATACTGTAAAGTAAGATGTACAAAACATTGGCGTGACCAGTACTACTGTATGGTACAGAAACCTGGGCAGCAAAGGTAGAGTAGTTGAGGAAGTTAGAGGTGATGGAGATGAAGTGCCTGAGATGGTGGCAGATTGCACACTGTGGGACAGACAAAGAAACATGAACACAAGAACAGAAGCAAATGTAGCCCCAACTGCAGAAAAGGGTCACCAAGAACATATGATGGTTCAGGGACATGAGTAGTAAAGCAATACACAATTAGCTGAAGGTGATTTGAGACGGCCAGGAAAAAGGCAAGAGAAAATGAGGGAGTCCTGCAAAGAGATGAATGGATGGACTGTGTAAGAAAAGTCCTGTGACAGTCAAGCATGAAAGTCAAAGAAAGTAGGAGAGTGGCACTGAATCTAGAGAGATGGTGGCAATTGACACAACACTCGCACCCTCTGCAGAAAATGGGAAAAAAGGGGTTGTTATTGATAATGATAATCATGATCCCTTTCCACAGCATCACGGGACAAATAGTAAACAAATTTTGAAAAATAAAAACATTTCTACCAACATAACTATGTTACTGTTACATTTCCAAGGTAACATTACCAACCCAAAAGCCATATTAATTTTGGAGAGACGTTCACTGTCATTACAGATGGCTGGCATACCTAATTGAGATCCTGCTGTACTCTGATTTACAAAATTAGATGTTCTTACTAAGCTGGGAGGTAAAAATACCAAATTAATATGGAGACAGGAAAGCAAAAATCCCTAGGCAGATACATTGGAAAAGTAAGAAATATCCTTGTAAAACAAACTGGTGCAAAAAGAAAAACAAAAAAAAACAAAACACTTTTCACAAACATTTCCTTGGATGAGGAAGAAAAGGATCAACAACTGCACTACTGATCCCACCCCAAAGCACTTTTTGGGAAGTAAACTGTCTGCAGTTTATAAAATTAGGAATGATGGGCCTAAAAGCCTCATTGGCTTGCAAACACAAAATGCACTGTATGTATAGGCTGCATGGGAAATAGCTACATAAAAGAAGAGAACCAGCCTCATACTTCCCCCACAGTTAAACGGGGTCAGACAGCATCAAATGAAGGGCGAATGGAGACGGAGACGCATGGCAGGGGTATGGTGGAGATGGAGAACTGAGAAGAAGAATCAAACATACGGTGTGGGACTGAGGAAGAAAAGAAAGCCAAAACGTAGTAAACACTGACTGTCACCTAAGGAATTCAAGGACAAGCAACTTTTGATAAACATCACCCACCCTGTTAACAGGGGCCATACCATGACCAAATCTTCCAAATGAACCACAACTTATAGAATAAACATTATGATAATGTATATTCCTCAGCCTGGAAAAAAGCATATGTGGACTATGTTTATTTTGCATTTCTTATGATAGCACTACAGCTGAATCACTCAGTTTACTTACCCATCATCTGACTGCCACAGCCATTCCATTCCAATAGCACAACAGAATGATATACCTTAACAAATCACCACTACAGTCAGGAAAATATGTCAGGAACAGTATACATAGACTCTCAATCAATGGTTATGCAACTCTCACCATATTTCAAACTCCAAAAACTGCTAACAAACTCAGCTGAATCCACCAAAAGACAGGACTTCAACAGCAGTCAAGGACTATCTGGATAACTCACTTTCCAAACCTTTCCACCATTATCAAACAACATTCACATCTCAGCAAAATTACAGTGCACCTGTCCTTAGCATCAAGTTTTTTATATCACAGCACTCTATTAAAAATTTTCTCTAAGTGGTAATGCTACTCAATCTTAGTTCCCTTGCTACTGTATATTTTTTTCTGAAACATATTCCCCTTGTGGACAATGTTAACTATAGTGAAGTATTTAATTTTTCTTTCATAACCGCACTTGTCATTTTTTCTGTCCATGTGATGCTAGCTTACTCTGCAGTAAATGTGTTTATTATACTCCACTGGTCTCTTCCCTGCATTACACTAGTGATCTTTCCTGATCCACCTACATTCTAGTCTACAACAGTCCTTTACAGAGACAGGATTCCAAACTCACACAGGACAGCAGATGTAATCTCAACAAATGTCAGTATGGACAACAAAACATAAAAGGAAAAACCCTGCAGATCTCACAAAAAGAAACTAGCAAAAATAAACTGTCAATACTACCCAGTGACAAATCAATTCATCAAGCACTACATGTAAGTGCAATGCTCCGTTCTTCAGTAGTTTAAGTAAAAATAGATCTTTTCACTTGTTAAACTTCACCATACGAACACAAACAATTCAGTTTAGCCCCACACCACAAGGAAGTTATCTAAATTTCCTTTTTAAACCTTCAATCCACCAGCTTGTAACACTATTTCAAGTACTCATCAGCAGCGTGTTTGTACAATACAACCTCTATATTTTAAAATCTAAAGTACAGAATTACAAAATAAGCAAATTCCCACAACATGATTTTGAACAACGGACTATTAACTAGCCATCAAATGAACTTAAAAAGAAAATATTTGGTGCATAGGACATGACAGGAAGATATGAAAATGGCTACCTTCCACAGCTCTCCTGTCCCTTCAATGTTCAGACTGAAGTAGCTCATTTTTATACTGTATGTCTATTAATGCGGCCAGCTTTGTGATATGTCTTGTATACACAAAGTTAAGAAAGTAATCAGGACTCAGATCACTTGTTTAGTAACAGGGCCAAACATATATATTAGCATGGAAAAACTTATCAAAACCAAAGAAAAAAACATAAAAACCTAATAAATCCAAAAGCCATACAGGTTTGGACTACCAAACAGCTTTAACCGTGGTACCTCGGCATTTCGCCTTCAAGGGATATCAACATATCAAATTCTAAAGCTTAAATATACTAAACAATATACAGGCTTTAGCCCAAATCAGCTGGAGACTACTTTCATTTTATTTTGGAACCTTGGTCCCACATGGATTAAATCAGGAGGTGGCGTTAATTTTTTGAAGAAATTTCATTGATAATATGTCCATAAATGTATATATGTGTGTGTGTGTGTGTATGTGTGTATTTTTTTTTATACGAGTACATACACATTATGAGAGGGTGGTGGTGTATTTTTATTGGTTACATTTTTTGATGATGTTATTGCTATAGAATTCATGGTAATTCTGTTGTTGTAATTTTGCTGCTGTAGTTCTATGGGAAATGTAGTAGTTTTTCATGTGTAAGGGATGTGTTTATGTATATTGTATAGTTATCCCCTTGGGGAAAAAAACATGTACGCATGAATTACCACATAGGTGGCAGGACACTAAACATCGAAAGTGTGATGAAAGACTTGGGGACACAGGTGCACAGAGGTCTCATCATAACCACATCGCCACAACAGTCAAGAAATCCTTCTATGTGGCACACCTCATCACTAAGGGCTTTTCATCCAGAAAAAAGGAGGTCATTGCCCCACTGTACTCATCCCTCATTAGACCCATTATAGAGTATAATGCCCCGTTGGTATGTACCTCACAAGACATCTGCAACAGCTGGAAAGGCCACAGAAATACCTCACTAAAAGAATCACAGGCTTAAAGCAGATGCCATATGCTGACCGTCTAAAAAAACTCCAGCTATACTCTGTGGCATATCGTCTACTCAGAGGCGATCTCTGCTTAACATACAATGTCAAACCCTGAGCTGTTGGACATGCTCCACTTAAAGAAATCCCAATCCCTCAGAGCCACACGCTCCAGGGATCTAAACCTTGTCATCACAATGAACAAAAGATGCTGGAGGGATAGGTTCTTGACCCAGAGACTCCCCATACTCTGGAAAAGACTGCCCATACATGTCAAGCAGAGTGCCTCATTGGCCCTCTTCAAAAGGAACCTTGATGATTGGATGGGAGATAGGAAATTCACCCCGGGGATCATGTCAGTCACCCTGCTAGACAGAGGTCCAGAGAAGTAAATATTGTGGGAAGAAATATCCAGGGAAGTGTTATGGCTAGGCTTGTATAGGCCCCAGGGCCGATAGCCTGGTACCAACCTATGAACCTATGTGCACTGATCACTTTAAAAGTGTGTTGTATAAACAAATCTTGAAACACAACTGTTTAATTGTTTAGTATCTTTAAGCTTTAGTATTTGATATCCCTTGAAGGTGAAACTCCGAAGTACCAGGATTAAAGCTGTTTGGTACTCCAAATCTGTGTACACCTTTTGGATTTATGGCAAAACTTATGTCAGTGAATATGCCATTGCTGAATACACTGAAATATAAAACACACATAAAAAATCAAATCCATTTACAATGAAATTGAAAAAGGAAAAAAAGTGTTTTCTGTAAGGTACAAGACATCCCACAACCTCTCTTTTCAAGGTTGTGCCCTTGCATCCCCAAACCTACGAAAAAGGGAGGCTGCTTAATCACAACAATTTTTTACCAGAACGTTTGATTTAGCTGGTATTTGTCTGGACAACTGCTGGATGGTCACAGAGGGTACCTTTATTACCATGGCAACAAAGTGTGGCTAGCTCAAGTTCCTCCAATATTTCATAATGCATTACTCTAAACGGACTCACCGTATCAAATGAAGTAAGCTATGCTGGCAACTATCACAGAAAAACTGATGAAAGACATCCCCACTGATATGGAAAATTTAGTAACCAAAACCAAAATAAGCCCTATGGTGCTCTTATAGGATCCTCCAGATCTGGCAACCTGGAGGGGGTTTGTTGGGAGGCCGGTTCCAGTATCCAGATAGAAATCAGCTAACTCTAACATTTTGGTAAGTGCATAAGTCGTGTATTTACGTTGATCATGTCTTGACACTGGAACTGACAGAATCCCTAGCAGGCCTTGGGTGGTACTAAGACAACAAACCTTTGAGAATGGTGGCCTCAAAGGAGGCCCTAGCTGTGGATAATACACCAAACTGTGATGTTTAGCAAAAAAATATAAGGTAGACCACATGGTAGCAGGGCAAATGTCACTCAAAGGCAAGTTCCATAAGGAAACGATGGATGTAGGCTGAATGATGACAAAGTATGCTGTTGATTTGGAAGAAAGGGGATTATTACAAGATGAACAGCAAAAGGTAATGCAGTAAGATAGTATTTTGATAGTGTCACCTTACTCATTTTTTGACGTTTTTTCAAACTGGAAAATTAAATAAACATCCTTTCTGAAAGCTTTTGTTCTATCTTTCACATATTTAAGCAATGCAACTGATATTTTCCTTTGTTAAAATGATGAGGGAAAAACACAGGAAGATAGACGGATTGGTTCAGATTCAAATGTGTTGCAACATTGGGCATAAAGGACAGATTAGTTCATAGTGACACCCTGTCTTTATGAAAAATGAAGTACGGATATTTGGATGCTAGAATCTGCTAATCTGAAACTCGTTTGGCGAACGTGATGACTGAGTGTCACCGAGGTCAGAAATTTTACATTAGCAGAGCAAGCAGATTCAAAGGTTAAGAGCATCTCCAGAACAAATTAAGGTCCAACTGAGGGGAAGGATAAGCCAAAGGTGGACTGGACTGGAATATGCCTTTTAAAAAGGCTTTTTAAAAAGGCTTTACAGAGTTTTTGCGAAGCTAAGTATGACAAAGTAAATCCTTTATGATATCAAGAGACTGAGGCTAAATGAACTTTAATAGAAGAATAGTGGCTGCTTGAAAAAGTTCTGCTAAAAAGTTCAATACCAGATAGATGGAAGCTGAAAAGGGCTTGATCAGCTGCCTATCTGCCCATAGTGCATTTTTTCCCACTTGTCTCTCGAGATCTTTGTAGCAGAGGTTCTTTGAGAGGCTGCATGCAAATGCAGAACCTGTGTTGGGAAAGCAGGATCTCTGACCGTCAATGGAAGTGGAGAAACTGCAATAAATCTGAAGGACTGAATGTCCTTGTGACACTGTCCAGAAAAGTGAGACAGCTGGTGATGGTATTGTGGGAGAAAGGGTTTTCTTCTCAGATTATGGCCAAAGCAATGGGAAACAAAAATGGAATGGTCAGAAGTGGTTATGAAAATTATTTTGGCTACGTGTATTTTGGTGTTCTGCAGACAGTTGGGGGTGAATAGTATGGGAGGAAAAGGCATAAAGAAGCCCAGGGAGGCTAGCTGTGGGACAGTGAATCTCTTGCATGAAATTCCTCTTGGAGGACGATGTAGAAAACCTCTTACATTTGCTGTTGTATGGTGAAACAAAGATCTCAACAAGATTTTCCCAACTTGTGAAAGATCTCTAGAGCAGGTGAGCTGTTGGGAGACCATTGGTCTGGGACCAACATCTGTCTGCTCAACCTGTCCACAACCACTTTGGAAGCACCTGGGATGGACATTGCTACAACATAGCAATGTGACAATACACCCCATTCTTGAATCCTTGTAGCTTCTCTGCAGAGGGAATAAGATCAGATTCCACCCTGCCTGTTTATGTAACATACTACTGCTATACTGTCTGACTCAGGGCCTGCCTTTGGTCAACTGCTGCCCTAGGCAAAAGGGCTCAACAGTACCCCCCAACACCCAGACACCCATTTTGGTCTACCTACACCATCTAGAGTACTTATTTTCTTCATTTTTCTCACAGTTTGTCTTACTCTTCTATTTTCCTGTATTCATTCAACACATTTTAAACAAACTTTTTCTTTACTCCAAAAAAAATAAACAAAAACTGGAAAAGTGTCCCTGCTAGAGTGGCACCCTAGGTGGCTGCTTAGTTGGCCTATGCCTAAGGCCGACTATGACCTGAGTGAATGAACACTGCAGTTTGGAGGAGAAGGTCTTGAAAGAGCTGTATTCCTACCACTGCAGGTCTTATCTTCAAGATATTGATGTGCAATTTGGCCTCGTCTGTGGTCCATGTCCCTTGGAGCATACTGTTCAAGTAGTGACTCCTACCCCAGTAAGGACACATCTGTGGGAAAAGTGGCAGTGGGAAAAGGCTGAATGATGGTTGTATCTCTGTAGACTGCTGAGTCACAGATCTCTCTCTGGGGTCAGCACTGCAGGAATAGAAAGGTAAGTTGCCACAAAAGACAAAAAAGTGGGTCTTTAGCCACTACAACATACCACACCTTCTTGTCCTCTAATCATTCACTGTTCTGACCCCAGTTACTAGTAGCATAACGAGGACCAAAATATTTATAACAGCAGAACAGTTCATGGTCATCTGTCTTGCATTTTCAGCTGAGTATCTACAATTTTTTGTTTTTAGTCCACTTCAGAAAGTACTATTTTTCATGGATGCATTTTGAATGTAGGGTTATTGACATCCCCACTAAAGTCTGTTGACAACTATACCTTCCAGAGACAGGCTCTACCTAGGGATTTAAAACACTGACTTTTGTCAACACGTGACAACCTTAACAAGACTACGAAAATAAAAAGGCTTACAAAGCACGCTCAACCCTCCCAAAACAAAATAACAAAAAAAAAAAAAAAAAAAAACTGACTGGGTGTAAACAGTAAACTTCTCAAAAAACAAAACTCCAAGACTCAAAAAAGTAGCTAAAAGTCAAGCTAAGGTAAAGTGAGGAGAAAATGTCAATGTTCCCCACAGTAACAAAGATTACTGAAAAAGAAATGCCTGTTAAAGAACAAGTCACGTTTGACAGCATCTGTGGCTACAGAACCCATCAATATTTCTATAATTTGTATGCATGTATGTTTTGGGTGGGGGGTGAGATTTTCAAAACGGAAATGTTTCATGGAATTACAAACACTCCACTATTTCTACTCAACCCTACATCTAAGAACCAAAACTGAAACAGTGATGGAAGCAGTGCTAAGATTTCACACAACTGTACTTCAACAGTAGTTGCCCTTTTCACTGATGCAGTATTCATCACCTCAGATCTCCTTTCAAAAATAGCCCAACATCCAGCCAGTATACCAAAGCCTTTATTACCTAAAGTACATCGTACGTCAGATGTATGTTTCTCACGGAAGCGTAAGGCATAAAAGTGACATATGTACACATTCCCAACTAAGAAGTAAGGTGCCCCAGGTGAACTAGGACCCCTAAATGGAAAGGAGGACATATCCACCCTGAAAAAGGAATGAAGGAAGAGAAGGAGAGGAACCTCTCAGCCAGTACTAAAATACTACACATGCAAATAGAAGAGAAAAGAGGGTAGGAGAGAGGGAGGGAGTGAACACTGTGACAGTGAAGATTGACATCTAGTGCTTTGGTAAGATTTTACACAACTGTACTATGTCCTTCAATATCACTATTGAAGTACTCATCACCTCTAAGAGAGTACAAAAGCTACAGTGAAGGAAGGGAGGAGAAAGCAAGGAGCCCTTCATAAACAAATGCAGGATAAACCTGCCCGGGCCCTGGAAATGACATCCAGTTTATAATGTTATGTGAAAATGTGAAAATAAGACCAAGCAGCAGCTTCAAGGATGGGGTTGATGTACAAACCTTTGAAGAAAGCCCCAAGGAAGCCATGGCTCTAGTAGAATGAGCCCTCATGGAAGCAGAAAATTGCTCATCATGAAAAGAATAAAAAGAAATGGACTTGGAAATCCAAAAAGAGATGGTCTGCTTACAAACTGCCAAACCCAATGTTCTGGTATGAAAAGAAACAAAAAGCTTATCAGATTTATAAAAGACAGAAAAGTTGTGTAAAATCTTACCATAACCATAGATGTCCTTCTCTTCCATGTTGCAGTATTCAACATATGGGTTTACTCCTCTTGCTTTGTGAATGTCAGGCCACTATAAAAAAGTTTTCAGTCCCTGTATGGTGCGTGGAACGTCTGACGTGGCTCAAGGAACGTGGGCCATAAAAGTGATGTCTGCAGCCCTCAGAAATGCAAGCTCCAGTCGGACCAGTCCTAGTAAGGGCAATGCTTGTCCTGTGATATACAGAAAGGGAAATGCAGCCTAAAAGGAGGGGAAGGAGGGTGGGAAGGAACATTGCAACATGGAAGAGAAGGACATCTATGGTTATGGTAAGACTTTACACAACTTTTCTATGTCCTTCTATTCCCATGCTGCAGTATTCAACATATGGGTGAGTGCCAAAGCTCACTGTGAAGGAGGGGATGGTAGTCTAGAGGAGGTTTCCAGGAATCTGTGAAGGATAGCCCTGGCAAAACTCTTCCTAGCCTTGGAAATGTGGTCTAACTTGTAATGTTTGGTGAAGGTGTGCACTGATGACCAATTGGCTGCTTCAAGAACGGTAGAGGTATCCAGACCTTTGAAGAAGGCTCCTGAGGAAGCCATAGCCCCGGTGGAGTGTGCTTTGACAGTGCCCTGAAGGAATTTCCCATGGTATTTGTAGCAGAAGGTGACAGCTTTGGAAATCCAGGTAGAGATGGTTTGTTTGGGTACTGCCTTCCCCAGGGCTCTGGGATGGAAGAAGACAAAGAGTTGATCAGCCTGTCTGATGGGCTTGGTTTTATGCAGGTAAAACCTGAGTTGTCTGTGAAAATCCAGGGAGTGAAGTACTCTCTCACTGTCCCCTGTGGGTAGGGAAGATGGCTTGGTAGGTAGATGACTTGATTCAGGAAGAGATCATTCACCACCTTGGGCATGAATGAAGGGGGTTAGTTCTAAGAGTAATCCTGTCATTGTGGAAAACTGGGAAAGGTGGGATAACCATGAGGGATTGCAACTCTAATACTCTTCTGGCTGAGGTCAAAGCCACAAGTAGCACCATGTTCCATGTACAGTATTTAGGGAAGTCTGCTGGCTCAAATGGAGGGAGCATGAGCTTTTCCAGAACATAGTTAAGGTCCCATGGGGGTGGGGATAGTTTTCTGGGGGGCCTCAGGTGAAGAACCCCTTTGAGAAAGAGCTTAGCTGGTAGTGTGGACACTAAAGGGGGTTCCAGGGGAAGGCATGCTGAAATAGCAGACAAGTGGGCTTTAATGGAGGAATAGGCCAAGCCTGTCTGCAGTAGCTCAAACAGGCAAGACAGAATTAGAGGGGACCTCGCTTGCAAGTGGGTCCAACTGTTTTTTGTGACACCATATAGAAAATCTGTTCCACTTTGAAAGGTAAGATTTTCTTGTATTTGGTTTCCTGGCCTCCTGCAGGGCAGTGAGCACGTCCTCATTGTAAAGGTGTCTGAAGGGGATCAGAATCCTATCAGCCACAGGGTGAGGTGCAGTAACTGCCACTGTGGGTGTATTTGGGACCCCTTGTGTTGTGTGAGAGGGTCCACTCTGAGGGGTAACTTGTGGTGATTGCCCTTGGATAGTTGTAAGAGTAGGGGGAATCAATGCTGTCTTTGGCCAGTAGGAAGTCACCAACAAGATTTTTGGTCTGTCCTGCTGGATTTTCAGCAGGACTTTCTGGATGAGTGGGAAAGTGGGAAATGCATAGAGAAACTTCCCCTTCCAAGAGTTTGAGAAGGCATCTGTTGCCAATGCCTGAGGATGTAGTGTCCTGGTGCAAAATCCAGGAAGTTGCCTGTTGATGGAGGAGGCAAACAGGTCTAGTTGGAGGTGTACCCCACCGGTGGACCAGATCCAGGAAGACATCCCTGCGAAGCATCCATTGGTGGTTGTTTGTGATGGTTCTGCTGAGATGGTCTGCCTGGGAATTCTGGAGAGAGGGAATGCAGACTGCCTGCAGGGTCACCCCCTTTGAAGTGGCTAATTCCCATACTAGGAGAGCTAGTCTGCAAAGTAAGTAGGACTTGGTCCTTCCCTGTTTGTTGAGCTATCACAGGACTGTGGTATTGTCTGTGAAATTCTTTAGTGGGCCTTTCTGAAGATATGGTTGGAAGGCTTGAAGAGCCAGGAGGATTGTCCTCATCTCGAACATTGATGTGTTCTTGATTTTGTGGCTCTGGCCACAAGCCCTCCCACTGTATGATGGCCCACAGTTGATCCCCAGCCCAAGTCTGAGGCATCTTGTGCATGAACTGTATGGGTAGGGGTGGTTGGAGGGGAAGACCTGGATTGAGGGTCACTTGTGTCAACCACTACTGGATTTCTAGTTTAATGCATGGTAGGAGGGGAACCCTGTACTCCAAGGTGTTTGAGTGCTATGTCTAGACTGACCAAAGGTACCATTGCAGCTTTCTCATATGAGGTCTTGCTAATGGTAACATGGGGATAGTGGCTGCCATGTAGCCCATTGTCAATTCTGTTGACTGAAGGACCAGAAGTAGGTGTTATGTTAAGTTTTCCACCTTTTGTGGGGGAAGGCAGGCTTTCATGACATCTGATCAAATTCTGCGCTCCAAGAATACAATGTCTTGAGTAGGTTCCAGGTGGGATTTTGGGTACTTTATCTGGAATCCCAAAGACTGTAGGAGGGAGACAACCAGGCATATATGCTGCAGAAAGGTCTCCTTGTTGCCTGCCTGTATCAGCAGGTCATCCAGATAAGGGAATAGCTGGATTCCTTTTGTCCTGCAGAAGGCAATTACTGGAGCCAAACATTTGGTGAAAACCCTGGGTGAAGTGGAAAGCGCAAAGGCCAAAGCAGAGATTTGAAAGTGAGAAAGGCACACCAAGAACCTCAGATATTTCCTGAAGGTGAGCTTTATGGGGATGTGAAGATAGGTATCCTTTATATCTAAGGTGGCCATAGACACCTGGGGGATAAGAGGAGGAAAAAGTGTTGGTAAGGGTCAACATCCTGAAGGCTGGACCTTTTAGGAATAGGTTGAGATATGAGAGGTCTAGAATTGGGTCTCCAAGGAAAGTCTTATTGAAACCTCTTCCTTTTGCTGTGGGGGGCACTGGTTCTATTGTGCCTTGAGCCAGCAATGCCTGTAGTACTGGCTGCAGGAGGAGTAGCTGTTGTTTTGGAGGTTGTGGGATGCCTTTTTGAATTGGGGGCAATAGCCAGGTCATGAAATACCCATTTTGAAGGATTGAAAGGACCCATTTGTCTGAGTTGATGGATGTCCACACAGGGAGACAGTGAGAGTCGAACCAACATATGGAGACAGGGAGGAGGCAAGGGTTGTAGGTTTGTCAGGTAGTCAGATGCTACCTGCCCTGACTTGCTTTCTGGTAGGTTTTTTAGGCCTAGAGGGAGCAGCAAGGCGAGAATGTTTTCTAATGAATCGTGTTTTAGCTGGGTAGTTTCTTTGAAATTTAGGAATAGGGGAGACAAGCAGGTGTTTCAAATCTTGCATTTCTTTCCCCTTTTGCTGAAGTGACAAACAAATCAGCCACTTTTGCACCAAACAAGGCTGTGTTGTCCAGGGGGGGCATCAATCAGCTCTGCTCTGAAATCATGTGGAAGGGGCTGGAGGCGCAGCCAGCAGTACTTTCTTAAGGCAGCTGCTGATGCTGGTGACCTTGCTGAGGCTTCAGCAGCATCATAGCTGCATTTTATTGAGTGCCTGGTGACCTGGGAGGTGGAGGCAAGAAGGGAAGACAGTGAGGCTTTGGCAGCACAACCTGGTGCATCACCCAACTCCTTGGAGGCTTTCTCCAAGAGTGATTAAGCATATTTAGCCATATGTGTCTGGTAGTTAGTAGCCCTGAAGGACAAGGTGGCAGATGCGTAGATTTTCTTACCCAGACGCTCCATGGTTTTGCTGTCTTTGTCAGCAGGGAGGATAGTGGTGGTGGGTAAAAGTTTAGATGCCTTATATGTGGAAATGGAGATGGTGCCAGAGTCTGCTGGTGGACACTTAAGGCGGTACTTAGTCTCATGGACTTTATAAAGTCCATCAGGCCTGTGTAAGGAAGGTGGTTATGATTCAGGATTTAAGGATGCTGAGGAGAAGGCATCCATGAAGGCAGGCAGAATTGGTGGAACAGCAGATTGGGGAGTCCATCTGAATGAGGTCATATTATCTTTTTTGGACCTCAGTCATTTCAGAGGACTCCCACTTAAAATGCTCTTTCATCTTGGAGATAGCTTCCTCAAAAGTCAAATCCTCAGCTGGGGAGTCAGGGTCAACAGATTCTTCCTCTGGGGAACCATACCCTAAGAGAGAAGAAAGCTGGGAAGTGTAGAAAAAGGAATCTTCAGATGAAGAGTCAGACAGATCTTCCTCATCCCTCATGGTTGGGTCTGTGGAATGAGGCCTTGGACTCAGAATGGGAGGAGGGATGTTAGTCCCTACTGAGGTAGGACGTAATGCCATGAAGGCATTAAACAGACTTTGGCTGAAAGCCTGCCAGTCAGGCATGCTTTCAGTGGGAGTAGAAATATGCTTCCTTTTTTCCTTCTTTTTTAGAGGCCTGGTGGGCCTCTGAAGTGATGAAGGCCTAGAGTCTGTAAGAAACCGTATGTACCAGATGGACCTATTGAAAGTGCTGGTTCCACTTGGCGTCAGAAACCAATGCCAGTAAAGCCTGTATGGGCGTGCCTTCCATGCAGGATTGTGTGGCTTCCGTGGAGGTACCCGCTATATCCGAGGCAGCAGAGCCTGATTCCTCTAGCAGGCCAACGTTGGCCTCAGGCTGAGGGTCGGACGATAGAGGCGCAGCTGAAGTGGTAGGCCGTATAGTTTTGGCTTTCTTTTTTGGCGGTTCCATAGCTATGTCAGAGAAACTCTCCATCCATTAAAGCTATTTGTTTTAACCTTTGATTTTCTAAATACAAGTTAAGGGTGTGCAGATGACTCCACAATATCTTGGGCATGAACGCCTGACAAATGGTGCAGGTCTTGTAATTGTGTGACCGTCCCAAACAAAAGAGGCACTGATCGTGGATGTCCTTGTGAGGAATCTGACGGCTGCACTTTAGACTTGCCCTATCTGGATGACATGAACAAGCATTAAATGAAAGAAAAGGACTGAAACATTCCCTAATGGGGCACTTATCTGATTTCTCGAATCAAACGGCCGTGAAGGCAGGAACACCTGGAATTCGTTTGGCAGCTGAGAAGTTCTGAGAGCTGGTGCGTGCAGGCATCACTTTTATGGCCCACATTCCTTGAACCATGTCAGACGTACCATGCACCATACAGGGACTGAAAAAGTACAGTTGTGTACCTACCATAAATGTATATGTTCGAGTCTATTCACTGTTGCAGTCATTACAATTGGGTTATCCTGCTGGCAGGCTACCCGCAGTCGGCCTGAATTCCAAAGTCCTGGTCTGGCATCGGTTGCTGTCGCCTCCTCCCTGAAGTCAGTGCGCCAGTGGTATAAAAGATGCACCCGACGCCATTTTCTTCAGTTTTTCTTGCCCCAGATGTCAGGTGCCCCCAAAAGGGTAGGCTAATGTATGCCAATAAACATGCATGCAGTAAAGTAAAGCTCTACCTTCATCTACAAGCAAATGCACCACATAGGTTGTATAGAATAGAGAAGTAGAGATAAGACCCAGCAAAGGAAAGGGGGATGGTGGGTGGGTATCCTGGACTGCAACAGTGAATACACTCGAACATCTACATTTATGGTAGGTACACAACTGTACTATGTTCATCGTGTTTCACTGTTTCAGTCATTACAATTGGGTTGAATCCCAAAGCTAAGGTTGGGCGGCTGGGGCTAAATAGGATTAGGAGAGGCTATGAGGCCCTGCAGAACTGCAGTGGCAAAGCCTGCCCTGGATTTAGAGTAGAGAGGTAAGTAATAGTGCTTTGTAAAAGTGTGCACTAAACTCCAAGTTGCAGCCTCTAAGATGTCTTTGGTTGGGACTCCTCTGTGGTAGGCTGCTGAAGTGGCTGCTGCTCTGGTTGAATGCGGCCTAATGCCCTTGGGCACTGATTTGCCATGCTGTGAATAGCAGAAATGAATGCAGTGGCCTATCCATTTTGAAATCAGTCTGCTTTGAGATAGCCTTTCCTTGTGATCCTGCAGCATATGCCACTAGAAGTTGTTCAGTCTGTCTGAAAGCAAGTAGAAGCGTAGCTGCCTGTGAATGTCCAAAGAATGCAGAAGTCTCTCACCCTTGTTCTGTGGGTTTGGATAAAAGGTAGGCAAATGAATTGTTTGATTCAGGGCCACACTCATACCTCTCAACCTGGATACATCAAAAATCTGGACAAGGCCCATGAAAAATAGGTACAAATATGTATGCTGATTAACATAACATTTGCATACATAATTATATAACCCAACCCACTCCAATGGAATTGTGGGATGCCAGCTTTCAAATGCAAACTGAAGAACAGAACCAATATATGGCACCAGAGTCCCCCTGCAGCCATTCCAATGTCCCATTACCTGGCTATTTTGCCCCATTTACCATAAACACTAATGTGCATACTGCTTTACTTCTACAATGATAATTTGGATTTTATATTTATATTTTATAGCACAATGCCCAAACACTAATAGACATCTGCTAAACAAAGCAATACTGTCTCACAATGAAAATAGACTTAGCATTAAAACTTCTCTGCCCTTGAAACTCACATTCTTTGAAACAGCATTGAAACCCACACCACATCCAAAGAAAATGCATCTGCCCAGTGGTGGTAAAGATTACCTTGGGCTGTTTTCAAATAATTGGACCCTTGCACACAAAACAAGAAACATACATGTATTCTTTGATACACCTTCCTGACTTTATAAAATATTCCTTATGCAGCACACTTGTTATACAGAGCACATTTTAAATGTATTGTTTGAACATTTTTCCAGTAGGCAATGAAACAAAATGCAAGAAACAATAATGACAAAACTGCCCAATTCAGAACATTTCTATCATAAGTCTACTTCCACACCCACACAGTATATATCTACATCAATATATAAAAAGTACAGTTTTGTACCTACCATAAATGTAGATGTTCGAAGATCCACATTGCTGCAGTCCTTACACTTGGGTAGTCCGCTGTCCTCGGTCGGCCAGAATATCAAAGTATAAGGCTGACGTCGGTCAGGGCGCATTTGACTGACATCAGGACGTCAGGGTACAAATGCGCATGACCGACGTCATATCCTCAGTCTTTTCTTGCCCCAGATGTCAGAAGACCCAAAAAATAAAGGTCAAAACCAAAAGATAGCAAACAACCAACCAACCACCCTTGCACTAACTATATGTACAACATATACAATATACACAAAATGTACAACCCAACCCACACAACCACCTCAAACTACAGAGGGGAAGGAGGGAGGGTAAATTGGACTGCAGCAATGTGGATCTTCGAACATCTACATTTATGGTAGGTACAAAACTGTACTATGTTCTTCATCTCACATTGCTGCAGTCCTTACACTTGGGTAGAATCCCAAAGCAGAGGTAAGGGAGGATGGCTAACTACAAGGAAGCAGGAGTTGCCAAAATGCCCTGCAAAACAGCAGTGGCAAAACCAGCCCTGGACCTAGAGTAAAGTGGCAGGTGATAATGCCTAGAGAAAGTATGCACAGAACTCCAAGTAGCTGCCTCCAAAATATCCTTGGTTGCCACTCCCCCAAAAAAGCTGTTGAAGTGGCAGTAGCCCTAGTGGAATGAGGCCTAATCCCAGCTGGAATCTCCTTGCCATGATGGGAATAACAGAAAGCAATGCAAAACCCAATCCACTTAGAAATAGTTTGTTTTGACACAGGCTTGCCCTGAGAACTCAAAGCAAAAGAAACAAACAACTGCTGAGACTGCCTGAACTCTTTAGTTCTGTCCAAATAATAACGCAACTGCCTGTGAACATCTAAAGTGTGCAAAATCTTTTCCCCTTTATTTTGGGGATTTGCATAAAAAGTAGGCAAATGAATAGTTTGGTTTAAAGCCACACTAGAAACCACCTTAGGCATAAAGGAAGGATTAGTACGTAATGATACCCTATCCTTATGGAAAATCAAGAAAGGCTCAACTGCCATGAGGGCCTGTAATTCAGAAACCCTTCTTGCAGAGGTAATGGCCAACAGAAAAGCAGTCTTCCATGATAAATATTTCAACTCAGCAGTAGCTGCAGGCTCAAAAGGTTGTAGAGTGAGTTTCTCCAACACAAAATTGAGATCCCAAGCAGGAGTAGGAGCTCTTCGTGGGGGTCTTATATTCTTTGCCCCTCTAAGAAATTGCTTGAACAAAGGATGAGAAAACAATGGTGGGTCGAATCATAGTGAGCAGAAATTGCTGCAGCATGAACTTTAATAGAAGAGAAAGACAAACCTTTGTCTAGTAACTCAGTAAGATATTGAAGAGCCACACTCAAATTAGGCTCAGAAACATCAAAATCTTTTGCTGCACTCCAAAATAAAAATCTCTTCCATTTATCTGCGTACACTTTCCTTGTGCTAGGCCTTCTAGCTTCCAAAATCACATTCAAAACTTGTTGTGGAAGTTGAGACCCTCTATGGTTCAAAACAGAATATGCCAGGCTGTCAGGTGAAGAGAGTGAAGTTTGACATTGAGCAAATGGCTGTCCTCCTGTGACAACAGGTGTGGAACCAAGGCAAAGGCCATGGAGGCTTCCGTGCCAGACTTCTCAGTAATGGGTACCAGTGCTGTCGAGGCCAATCTGGAGCTATTAAAATCATCCTTGGCTTGTCCTGTCTGACCTTTAGAAGTACCTTTAGGAGGAGAGGCAGAGGTGGAAAGGCATACACATGAAGATTGCTCCAATTGAAAGAAAGAGCATCCACTTTCCAAGCTGTGGGATGAAACCTTTTTGTGCAAAACTTTGGCAGCTGATGGTTTAGTGGAGAAGCGAACAGATCTATGTCTGGAGTTCCCCATGACACTGTCAATTTCTGAAACACATGAGGATCCAATTTCCACTCGTGGGGATCCATAATTAGTCTGCTCAACACATCTGCTAAGGAGTTCTGTGCTCCTGGCAGAAACCTTGCCTGAAGATTGAGTTGTAAACTGAGAGCAGTCTCCCACAAAATCATTGCTTGCCTGCATAGAGGATAAGAATGAGTTCCCCTTGCTTGTTGATGTACCACATGACAGTTGTGTTGTCTGTTAGAATCAACACCTGTCCTGGAAGAAGTAATTCCTGGAAAGCTATTAATGCAAACTGGACTGCTAACATCTCCTTCATGTTGATATGTAGATGTTGTAGTCTGACAGGCCACTTGTTTTGTATCCACTTTCCATTTAGATGAGCTCCCCAAGCTTTGTCTGAGGCATCTGTCGTTAAAATCTGACTCGCCTCTGGCCGGGTCACAGAGAGTCCCTTGTTTAGGTGACATTCCTGAGCCCACCACAAAAATTCCTTTTGAATGCAAGGTATTATTTGAATGACAGTGTCCAGATCCTGGCAGTGCTGTGTCCATACATTTTGAGATACCATTGTAGCTTCCTCATATGCAGTTTGGCATTGGGAAGCACCAGAATACAAGATGCCATGAACCCTAAGGCTTGAAGGACTGTCCTTGCAGTCAGCCCGGACTGATGAGATAGTTGATGGAAGTAAAGGGATAGACTCTTTTGTTTGTCCGGGGTTAAAAGGCCATCTGGGATGCTGTATTCAGTCTCACACCCAGAAAGCACATGTCTTGAGAGGGTACTAGACTGGACTTTATTTCGTTCACAGAATACCCTAGGCATCTTAGCACTGCTATCACATATTCCAAATGATGAAGAAGCTCTTCCCTTCCTTGAGCCAGAATTAGGCAGTCGTCCAAATAAGGATAGATCTGTATTCCTTTTAGTCTGAAGAAAGCTATCACTGGAGCCAGAACTTTCGTGAACACTCTGGGCACAGTAGATAAGCCAAATGGCAATGCAGAGAACTGATAGTGAGAAGTCCCAGCTCGAAAACGCAGATACTTTCTGCAACTTAGTCTGATAGGAACATGAAGGTAAGCCTCCTTGAGATCCAAAGTTACCATCCAATGATCTTTGCCCAGCAGAGGTAAAAGCTGCTGTAACGTCAACATTTTGAATTTGGGAATGTCCAGATAAGTGTTGAGGATAGATAAATCCAAAATTGGTCTCCACGTGTTCCCCTTCTTTGGTACTAGGAACAGGCGAGAATAAAATCCTAGGCCCACTTCTGGCAGAGGAACCGGCTGTATGGCCCCTAGTTGGAGCAACAGAGAAACCTGTTTGTGAGCCTCTATATTCTTTGTTGAGGAGGAAAGTCTGGCATGCCTTTGAAAGGAGGCAAGGTATGGAAATAAAACCTGTAGCCGTGGTGTATGATATCCAATACCCATCTGTCCTGGGTAATTAAACTCCAATTTTCTTTGAAAAGCGCCAACCTTCCTCCCAAAGGTGCTGCCAGACGAGCAGGCTCTGGCAGCTGAAAAGGTAGGTCATTGGGTCTGCTTACGAAAGGACTGACCCCTGCCCTCACCCGAAGCCTGTGCAGGAGAACTCCCTGTTCTAGGCCTGAAAGAGCCCTGAGCTCTGCCCTTACCACGTCTAGATCTACCCCTAGACTGGGAATCATAAGAAGGATACGTCCACCCCTTACTAGGCCAATTTCTACTAAACTTTGGAGGCTGGACCTGCAAAAAATCTTTAACAGTCTGCATAGACTTAGCCTTGTCTTCCATTTTCTTTAAAACTGTCTCAACAGGAGGACCAAACAACACGTCAGATTGTAAAGGAGCATCTAAAATCCTTGTTTTAAGATGTTCAGACAAATTCTGATCCCTCAGCCAGGCGTGCCTGCGAAGAACTGACCCAGTGGCAGCCACCCTAGACGAGGCCTGTACAGCATCAAAACCACATTGCAAAGAATGCTTACCCACCTGTTCAGAAACATGCACTAAATCTTGCAACTCTTTACAATCAATACCTACTGCCAGAGCATCAACCTTAGACTTCAATTGTGAAAGGAGATAGTTTTGGTATTTCAACATGTGAAACTGGCAATTCAGAGCCCTCATAGCAAGAGTGGAAGAAGTATAGACTTTCTTTCCCCATCTATCCAAGGCCCTAGCCTCCTTGTCTGCAGGAACCGGATTTTTAACAACAGAAGCTTTAACACCTTTAGGCCCCTGGCTAACAGTTTCTGGGTCTGCCCTAGGACTCTTAAAAAGATACTTATGAGCTTCAGGCACCCTGTAATATCTATCCGGCTTAACAGGAGCAGGAGGCAAAGAATCAGGATTAAGAGAAGCCTCTGTAAAAACATCTTCCACTACATCCAAAACAGGAGGTATAGCCAAAGGCCTATGCTGGGGTAAAACAGAAATTCCCTAAGCCTTTTCCTGGAATCAGAGAAGTCCTGACCTTCCCACTTAAAATGCTCCCTCATGGCATGAAGAGTTTCTGAAAAAGAAAAATCCTCAGGAGGAGTAGCAGAAGGAGTAGAATCATCCACATCAGAATCGGAATAAGGAGAGTACTCCTGCAAGTCTTCAGCCGAAGACTCCGAAATATCTGAAGCCTGCTCAAAACCCCCAGCTCAGGCTCCACCCTAGGTCTCTTATCAGGAGGGGCATAGAACCCTAATTAAAGTAATCAAATCTTCTGCCATTTTAAGCATATGCTTCTTGGGCACAGTACCTGAAGAGCTAGGGGTAACACCAACTGAAGCCAAACCTGGCCTGCCCCTGGGAGAAGCCTTTGAAACAGAAGGAGAGGGCCTAGCCACCTTAGGAAGGGAGGGAGTATAGTAACCTTAGAAGCCCCTCAGCCTGACTTGTCTCCTGAGAGGCCACATCTTGCAATAATAAGGTCTCACCCTGGGAACACAAAGAAACCTCCGGTGGAGCCACCGGCTCCACCGACACCTCTAAAGAACCGGCGTCCGGTACAGACGGTTCTTCTAGCCTAGGCTTAACTGCCTTGTCCTTGTGCTTCTTCGAAGAAGCGCGCCGGAGCATCCGTCGGCATTTTATAGTTGCACCGCTTCCCAAAGACTAACCTTGCACAATCCAACCTTCTCTTTATAGTGCGTTTATTAAATCTAGCACAAGAGCGGCAGCCAACAACGTCATGCTCAGGCCCTAAGCAAGGAATACACAAAGTATGATAATCTCTATGCGGTATCTGTTTCCCACAAGAAATGCAATTATTGACTTTTTCTGACATCCGGTAAATGACTGAGGCAAGAAAAAACTAAAATATTCCCCAACGGGGTACTTAGCCAACTTTGAACTCGGTCTGAAACTTCTAAATCGAAAAATCTCAGAACGCCAACCGGCACTTGCAATGCTGCTTCTGCATCGGACCATGCGGCAAAAAAGACTGAGGATATGACGTCGGTCATGCGCATTTGTACCCTGACGTCCTGATGTCAGTCAAATGCGCCCTGACCGACTTCAGCCTCATACTTTGATATTCGGGCCGACCGAGGACAGCGGACTACCCAAGTGTAAGGACTGCAGCAATGTGAGATGAAGAACATCAGAATGGCAGTAGTGTAAGCCAGGCATCTTGCAGAGCTTCTTGCACTTATTTTCAATTTCAGTTTTTCTTTTTTTGGGGTGGGGACAAACATTTTGGAAAGTTGCTAGAATAAAATGTTATGTTATCACGATGCATTTCACTGCCAAGTCTTAAACCCAGGACCCTGTGCACTACAGTCAGAAAAATATACCACTATGCCAAATCAGCAGTTTTCTGAAAGACAGAAAGACTGAAACTTAAATGGCTATCATTTAGTGAATTCAGTTATCACTTCTCACTATAGCTATCAACTTCTTAGCACAAAAAACCTGGACAAAGCCAACAATGGGGGATTACAGAATTCAGCTCTCACTTCTCACCGTAGCTCTCAACGTCTTAGTGCAAAAAACCTGGACAAAGCCAATAATGGGGGATTGCAGTCCCAAAATAAGGGCAAATGTATCTTATAAACTTAGAGAATTGTTAGAATAAAAGGTTTTGTGTTACCATTTATTTTCTGAAGAATATGAAGTCTGAAATTCAAATGCCTGTCATTATTTAGTGAATTTAATCCTTCAGTGATTTGCAACAAAAATCCTGAAAACCACAGACTTTGAGGAACAGATCAAAAATATGAGGCATAAATTCACAAGTGGTGATGACTAGGGACGTTAGGCACTTTTTACCCTGTACCCATGGTACAGGGTTTGAGCCAGAGTACCTCTAGCCACCAGATGTATTAAATTGGGGCATTTTCACACACACTCACACGTGTTGTTTATGCATGTGCACACACGACTGCTGTTCTGATCTTAAGGTTCATGTCGACATTTTACCCTAAGTATCTAAGCTTCAACCTGGCCACATTAAAGCTTTCTTTGTAAAACAAAAAAGTTTCTTTGAAAGAAGGTCAGGTTCACCTAAGTTTAAACAAGTGCAGGTTCACCTAAGTTTAAACAAGTGCTGCAGTTGCCACTATACTTCTTTAATGCCATGTTTGAGAATTTTTTTGTCTCTGAATAGATCAAGGTTAGCATTTGCAACAACACTACTACTAATACTTTTACATCCTCTGCTCCACACAGTTTCTGTTACATTAACACTACAACAAAGTCCACCACAGCAGTCCTTAGTAACAGTATGATCAACATTGACCAAAACAAATAAGGGACATATCCACTTTGTTTCAACCTCACAAAAATTTCTGATTGGCAATATAACTCAGGAAGGTATAAAGTTATAAGCAAAGTATAAGCCTAAGTAGAAACATGGCTTCAGTCCAACAATTTTCACATTTATATTGTTTGATTATAATTAAATCGGTTCATTTAATAAAAATTTGTATAATATTCTTGGAGACAAGCAATGATAACTTACTGGACATATTCAGTTAATTAGGCTACCTAAATAAATACATGGACCAACTGTCTGCTTACTTTCTCTCTTATTTGGCAGTCGCACAAACACACAACCACTAAAATACACTTGAACGGAGCAGGATAAACCATCCCTAAAATGCAGTCTTGCAGAATACAATACATAGCAAATGAAGCAGCCCGAAGCCCAGCAAACAGCAGCAGCTTTGTTCAAATGGAGCAGCCAAGCAAAGACTCGTGCTCAAACACACACACCTACCTAGCCCAAATTAATACACGAATGGAACAGGACAAACTTAAGTTCACACCCTAAAATGCAGTCTACAATACATAACCCAGCAAACGGTGCAGCCCAAATAAATACTTCAAATTACAGCAGACAAAAATGCCGATCAGAAAGAAATACATAACCCACAAAACACAGCAGCTTTGTTCAAATGAACAGTTATAGCCCAGCAAAGACTCAAATGGACGGACACTTCCTAATTTGTTGAAAATGGACCATATTTACTTGTTCCTAGTTTGCACTAGCAGAAATTTAATACACAGCAGTAGCCCAGCAAGGAGCAGAAAGATAACCGGCATACCTCTCAACAATACCAATTAATCGCACTTCAAATGGAGCATGCGGCAGAAATAAATTAAATATAGGAGCCCAAACAAGTTAGCTTTCAGCAGAATTCACAGCAGCTGACCAGTCTAGCATGGAGCAGAAAGATAACCGGCATACCTCTCAACCATACCAATTTACCGGACTTCAAACGGAGCAAGCAGCAGGCATTAATTAAATACAGCAGCCAACCAAATACATAAAACAGGCAGCCCACCAAAGACTTGCAGCAGGATAAATTAAAAAAAATACATAGCAGCAGACAGCCCAGCAAAGACACATCCAGACTTTACAATGGTTTGCTCAATTCCTCAAATACAGTGAGCGGCCAAGAACGGACAACTTGCAGCAGGAAAATATCACACACAGAACGGACACCTAAGTTGCAGCAGAATAAATACACAGTTCATTCACCTTGTATTAGGATAAATGAAATACGCACAGTTTCAGCAAACTATCATACACAGTCAGGCAGCAATAACAGTTCTAAGTTTGTTAAGACTTTACAAAGTTTGCGGACTTAATAAACAGTTCAACCTCGCTCTGAATAGAGTGAGAAGCACAGCAAACAAAAGAGCTAATGGAGGAATTTTAATGGAATTTTGCACATTTCTTTTCTTACCTCCTGAAGTCTAACTATGCACATCCCCCGCCAAAACAGTTCAAACTAAATTTCTGAGAACAGGCAGCAGTAGCTGATGTCATCTCGCACGTCCTGTAGGCTGGTTATGCTGGTGAGGTCATCCATAAATTTAAAGTTACAATACAAAATAAAAAAAAAAAAAAAAAAATCGGGAATTAAAGGGGCCACTCGGGAATTCGTGGCACCCCAAAATTTTGCCCTCAAAACTGGTAAATACTGAGGAATTCGGTATGGTTGAGAGGTTTGGCCTCACTGGACACTACCTTAGGCATAAATGTCGGGTTTGTCCTCAGAGAAACCCTGTCCTGATGGAAAATGATAAAAGGTTCCACAGCCATGAGTGTCTGTAACTGTGAGACTCGTCTTTCAGAGGTTATTGCTAGGAGCAGAGCTGTTTTCCAGGATAGGAATTTTATATCAGCTGTAGAGGCTGGCTCAAAAGGAGGCAGTGTGAGTTTTTCCAAGACACAATTTAGGTTCCATGCAGGTACTGGTGCTCTACTTGGAGGTCTTATGTTTTTGGCCCCTCTGAGGTACTGCCTTAGTAATGGATGAGAAAAAATAGGTGGTTCTGTATTGTAATGAGCAGAAATGGCAGAGACATGAATCTTAATTGATGAAGAGGATAGACCTTTGTCCAGCATCTCAGTTAAGTATTGCAAAATCTGAGGAACATTTGGTAGAATCGTGTCAATTCCTTGCGCCTGTTTCCAAGCACAGAATCTCTTCCATTTTTCTGCATAAGATTTTCTGGTGCTAGGCCTCCTGGCCTACAAAATAACATCCATCACTGATTTAGAGAGAGGCGTGTTTTGGATGGTCACATTATCCGTCATGCTGCCAGATTTACGGTCCTGAGTTGGCTGTGCAGGATCTGACTGTTTTGTTGGGTCAATAAGTGAGGAATTTGAGGTAATGTCCAGGCGGGGCATTGAGACAAGTTTTTCAGGATTGGGTACCAGTGCTGGCGGGGTCAGTCTGGGGCAATCAATATCATTTTTGTCTTCTCTTGTCTGACCTTTAAGAGTACCTTGGGGAGGAGAGGCAGTGGGGGAAAGGCATAAACTGTTAAGTTTTTCCAGCTGAAAGATAGAGCATCCGCTTTCCATGCTTACTTGTGATAAGTCCTTGTGCAGAATCTCTGTAGTTGGTAGTTGTGAGGGGAGGCAAATAGGTCTATGTCCAGGCATCCCCAGTTCCTTGTTATCATGCTGAAGACTTGTGGATCCAATTTCCACCGTGGGGATCTATTAGGTTTCTGCTTAGTTCGTCTGCCAGAGAATTTGTCTTTCCTGGCAGGTATTGTGCTTGCAGATGTACTTGGTAAGTCAATGCTGTGTCACACAAAGTCATGGCTAGTCTGCAGAGGGGGTAGGAATGTGTGCCTCCCTGCTTATGTACCACATGACTGGAGTATTGTCCGTCTTTATCAATAGCTGTCCTGGATGAAGTAGATCCTTGAAGGCTGTCAGGACATTTTGAACAGCTAGCATCTCTTTTTGATTGATATGTAGATGCATTTGGCTTGGAGGCCATGTGCCCTGAATACATCTTCCTGCCATATGGGCCCCCCAGGCATAATCTGATGCATCTGTTGTTAATGTCTGCCTGGCTGTGGGTAAAGTGAAAGGCTGTCCCTTGTTGTGGTGACAGGCCTTTGCCCACCATTGAAACTACTGTTGTAGGCAGGGAATGAGGGTAATTATTGTTTCCAGGCTGTGGCAATGTTGAGTCCAAACACTTTTTAGATACCATTGTAGTTTCCTCATATGCAGTCTTGCATATGGAATTAGCAGAATGTAGTATGCCATGAAGCCCAATGCCTGCAGAATTTTTCTTGCAGAAAACTGGGTCTTTGTTGCCAACATTTTGAAATAAGTAGTCAGTTGTCTTTGTCTAGCGGGAGATAAGCCATCTGGGCAGTTGTATTTAAGCTTGCCCCCAGGAATATTATCTCTTGTGAGGGTACTAAGTTTTGATTTCTTTTCGTTTACTGTGTACCCTAGGCATGTTAGTAATCTTTTTACAAACACCAGATGCTGTAGTAGAATGTCCTTATTCTCTGCTTGAATAAGGCAATTGTCTAAGTAAGGATATATTTGTATTCCTCTGTCTGCAAAATGCAATTACTGGTGCCAGGCATTTTGTGAAGACCCTGGGCCCAATAGATAAGCCAAAGGGCAGTGCAGAGAATTGGTAGTGCATTGAGCCAGATATAAATCTGAGGTATCTTCTGCATGAGTGTCTGATTGGAATATGCAGGTATGCCTCTTTTAGGTCTAAAGTCACAAGCCATGCCTTCTTACCCAGCATGGGCAGACGCTGCTGCAGAGTCAACATTTTGAATTTCGGAATATCCAGAAATGTGTTTAGAATAGACAGGTCCAGTATTGGTCTCCAGGCGTTGTCCTTTCTGGGCACCAAGAACAGTCTTGAGTAAAATCCTAGTCCCTGCTCTTGCTGTGTTACTCACTGAATGGCCCTCATGTCCATGAGGGTTGAAACTTGTTTTTGTGCCTCCGCCCATTGATGGTGCGGCAGGTCTGGCATTCCGTTTGCCCTTGGCAGGGTGTGAAAATGGAACCTGTAGCCTTGTGACACAATATTCAGGACCCATTTGCCCTGGGTGATCATGTGCCAATTTTGAGAAAAAAGTGCTAGTTTCCCCTCTAAAGGAGCTGCCAGAAGATAAGTGCTTGGTGCTGGCAGGGGAAAGTCATTGAGTCTGTTTCCTGCATGGCTGTGATTTATCTTCTCCGCTTTTGGAGGTAGAAGCACCCCATTGTTTAGACCTGTATGAGCTCTGGGGCGTCTGCATCTGCCTCTTTGTGGCCTGTCTGACACTGGAAAGGACCAATTCTTTGCAGGCCAGTTTCTGCTAAATCTGGGAGGTTGAACCTGTAAGAAATCCTTGACTGTTTGCATAGATTTAGCTTTGTACTCCATTTTCTTCAACACCTCTTCTGCTTTAACACCAAACAAGGTATCATGCTGTAATGGAGCATCTAATAATTTTCCTTTAACATGATCAGGCAGATTCTGTTCCTTTAACCAAGCATGCCTCCTAATGACAGAACCCGTAACAGTGGCCCTGCAGGAGGCCTCCAGAGAATCAAAGCCACATTGCAAAGTATGCTTTCCCACTTGTTCAGCTGCATGCAATAAATCCTGCATTTCTTTGTTTTCTGTACATTCAGAATTTGTCAACATTTTCTGGTTAAGTAGTGACATAAGATATTGCTGATATTTAAGCATATGAAACTGACAATTTAAGGCCCTTACAGCCAAGGTAGCAAAAGTGTAAACCTTTTTCCTCCAACTGTCCAGGGCCCTTGAATCCCTATCAGAGGGGATAGGGTTTTTTGCAGTGGACGCCTTGACCCCTTTGGGACCCTGAGATATAGTTTCTGGGTCAGCAGCAGAGTTTTTATAAAGAAATTTACGTGAATCAGGAACCCTGTAGTATCTGTCTGGCTTAACAGGAGCTGGTGGTAAAGAGTCAGGAGTGAGACTGGACTCTGTAAATACATCATCTACAATGTCTAAAACAGGAGGAATAGCAAGGGGCCTGTGCTGAGGTAGTAAAAGAAAATCTCTAAGCCTTTTCTTAGATTCTGAGTAATCTTGGCTCTCCCAATGGAAATGCTCCCTCATAGTATGCAGGGTCTCCCCAACAGAATAATCCTCAGGAGGAGAGGCTGAAGGGATAGATTCTTCAGCATCATAATCCTCAAAGGGAGGAAGAGAGTATCCCTGTTCAGAAGAGGAATCAGAGGAAATGGAAACCTGATCTGAAGATTCATATTCTGTCTCTTGCCTAGGTCTCTTATCAGGAGGGGGATGGGAACCCCTGATCAAAGTAATTTGGTCTTCGGCCATTTTAAGCATCTGTTTTTTAGGCATGGAGGCTTGACCAGGGAAATGTTGTACTGGTTTCTTTGTCTTTAGAGGTGCTTTAGTTTTTGCCTTTGAAGCTGAAGTCATTTTCACAGATAACTGTGTAGGCCTGAAAACACCCTCAGAAGCCGATGCCTGCTCAGCGGCTCTGGACCCATATGACGGAATGGTTTCAGAGGGTCCAATACCTTGAGATTCCAGCGGCCTAGTTGGCTCCACGTGGGAGTCGGAAGTGGCCTATAGCTCTGAGGTAGCGGGCGTCAGGGGCTGCGAAAGCACCTCACTGAGAACCAGCATACCGGCGACTGACCTAGCCAAAGCCTCGTTGTCGGTTTTTGACCTCGGATGCCTGTCCTTTTCTTTGTCTTTGCACTTTTTATAAATTCCGGTAGTTGGCTGTTCTGACGGCATTATATAATTAAATCTTCTGCCAAAAAGTACAGTTTTGTACCTACCATAAATGTAGATGTCCGATAGGTATGCATCTGCAGTCATAAAATATGGGTTGTCCTGCCTCAGGCAGCCCTTCGGTCGGCCGGATTCCAAAGTCTGGGTCTGGCCTCGGCTGATGTCGCACTTTCCCCAACGTCAGAGCGTCTGGGATATAAAAGCATCAGCCGACGCCATTTTCCTCAGTTTTTCTTGCCCCAGATGCCAGGTGCCCTCTAGGAAGGCTAAATTTGGATAAATGCTGAAAAGTTCCAAACATTTGCAAATTATATACATGTATAAACAAACAAATACACCATAATAGATTCCCCCAGCTAGCTGAAAGAGGGGTAAGTACCCTAGGAATACCACGGAGGGGAAGGAGGGTGGGTAATCCTGACTGCAGATGCATACCTATCGGACATCTACATTTATGGTAGGTACAAAACTGTACTATGTCCTTCAAGGATGCATCTGCAGTCATAACATATGGGTAGAATACCATAGCCAATCTGGGGGAGGAGGTACTAAGAGAAGGATGGTGTAGTTAAGATCCCCTGCAGCACTGCAGTTGGAAACCCTGCTCGGGATCTGGAGTATAAAGGCAGATTGTAATGCTTGGCAAATGTATGCACGGAGCTCCAAGTAGCAGCTTCTAAAATGTCCTTGGTAGCCACCCCTCGTAGGAAAGCTGTAGTGGTGGCTGTGGCCCTTGTGGAGTGAGGCCTGATATTTTCAGGAACTGTCTTTCCATGAAAGGAGTAACAAAAGCAAATGCAATTTCCTATCCATTTTGAAATTGTCTGTTTGGAAATTGCTCTTCCTTGCACCCCAGTTGCATATGCTACAAAAAGTTGGTCAGTTTTTCTGCTAGTTTTCGTTCTGTCCAAATAGTAGCGTAGTTGTCTGTGTATATCCAGGGTGTGCAAAAGTTTTTCCCCTTTGTTCTGCGGGTTAGGGAAGAACGTAGGCAAGTGAATAGCTTGGTTCAAGGATACCCTAGATACCACCTTTGGCATGAAAGTAGGATTGGTTCTTAGTGACGCTCTATCCTGGTGAAAAATAAGAAAAGGCTGCACTGCCATTAATGCTTGTAACTCAGATACTCTTCTTGCTGAAGTGATTGCCAGAAGGAATGCAGTTTTCCAAGATAAAAACTGTAGGTCTGTTGATGCTGCTGGTTCAAAAGGAGGTAGTGTCAGTTTTTCCAGCACAAAATTGAGATCCCATGCAGGTAGAGGGGGTCTTCTTGGAGGTTTAACATTTTTGATCCCTCCCAAAAATTGCCTGAGAAGAGGGTGTGAGAAGATAGGTGGATCCATATTGTATTCTGCTGAAATTGCTGAAGCATGAATCTTAATGGAAGAATAAGACAGGCCATTGTGGAACAATTCTGCTAAGTATTCTAGGATGTGTCCTAGGCTTGCCACTGTGACATCTGTGCCCTTTGATGTGCTCCAAATGAGAAATCTCTTCCATTTAGCTGAGTATGTCTTCCTTGTGGAAGGTCTGCAAGCCTCCAGGATAATGTCCTTCACCCTCTGAGATAAAACAGTTTGGTTGGGATTTAAGGAATTTTCCAGGCAGTTAGCTGCAATGTTTTCAAGTTGGGATGCAGGGTCTTGAAATTGTTCTGCGTTAGAAGAAGAGGCCATAGGGGAAGAGGCCATGAATTTGCCTGAGACATGCTTCTCAATAGTGGGTACCAGTGTTGTCTTGGCCAGTCCGGAGCTATTAGTATCACTTTTGGCTGTTCCTCCCTGATCTTCAGTAGAACCTTGTACATCAATGGGAGAGGTGGAAAGGCATATACTGTTAGGGCATTCCAGCTGAAAGAGAGAGAGTCCACCCTCCATGCTTGTGGGTGGTATGTCCTTGAGCAGAATGACTTCAGTTGGTGGTTGAGTGGGGAGGCGAACAGATCTATCTCCGGCATTCCCCATGTCTTTGTTATGAGTTTGAAGATGTCTGGATGCAGCATCCATTCGTGTGCATCCATGGTAGTTCTGCTTAAGCTGTCTGCTAGTGCATTTTCTTTTCCTGGTACGAATTTGGCCTGCAGCTGGATATTGAGATTCAGGCATAGATTCCACAGATTCATAGCCATCCGGCATAGAGGGTAGGAATGTGTGCCTCCCTGTTTGTTTATGTACCACATGACCGTGGTGTTGTCTGTCCTTATTAACAGATGTCCTTGTTGGAGGAAGGGTCTGAATGCATCGATTGCTTGCCTCACTGCCAGCATTTCCTTTTGGTTTATGTGCATGCTTAGCTGCCCTTGAGGCCATAGACCTTGGATACATTTGTCCTCCATGTGTGCTCCCCATCCTCGGTCTGAGGCGTCCGTGGTGATGGTCTGCCTTGTTTTTGGTTTGTTGAAAGGCAACCCTCTGTTGGACTGGCAGGCCTGAGCCCACCACAGGAATTCCTTATGAAGGCATGGAATGATTGGTATCATGGTTTCTAGACTGTGACTGTGTTGAGACCATACACTCCTTAGGTACCATTGTAATTTCCTCATATGCAGCCTGGCATGTGGGATTAAAATTATGCAGGATGCCATGTAACCCAGGGCCTGCAGGACTTTCCTTGCAGTAAGCTGAGTTTGTCTTGTCAGAATCATGAAGTAATCTGGAAGTTGTTTTGTTTTTCTTCTGTGAGAAAAGCCATCTGGGTGATTGTGTCCAGATCTGCACCCAAAAGGTTATCCTTTGGGATGGTACTAGTCTTGACTTTTGGATGTTGACTGTGTATCCCAAGGTCTGTAGCAGGTGTATAGCATAGGCCAAGTCCTTTAACAATTTTTTCTTGTTGTCCGCTTGTATTAGGCAGTCGTCCAGGTATGGATAAATTTGAATTCCCTGAAGTCTGCAATGTGCGATTACTGATGCCAGGCATTTCGTGAATACTCTGGGCGCAGTAGATAAGCCAAAGGGCAATGCTGAGAATTGATAATGCTCTGATCCTGCAAGAAATCTGAGGTGTCTTCTGCAATCTGGTCGGATAGGGACGTGCAGGTATGCCTCCTTGAGATCTAGAGTCACCAGCCAAGACTCCTTGCCCAACATGGGAAGAAGTTGCTGTAGGGTCAGCATTTTGAATTTTGGCACAATGAGATAAGTGTTCAGTGCGGACAGGTCGAGAATAGGCCTCCATTGGTTTTCTTTTCTTGGTACACGGAATAGTCTGGAGTAAAATCCTTGGCCTTGTTCTGTACATGGTACCCTTTCTATAGCTTTCATCTGAAGTAAATTGCTGATTTGTCTTAAAGCCTCTGCCTTCTGGTTTGGTGGAGGGTTTGGCATTCCGCTTCTTTTTGGCAAAGTGTGGAAGTGAAACCTGTATCCTTTGTCTATTATTTGCAATGTCCATGTATCCTTTGTAATGCAATGCCAGTTTTTTGAGAATAAAGCCAGCTTTCCCAAGGGTGCTTCCAGTTGATCCCTGGTAGGCGGAATCAGAGTCAAGTCATTGGGTCTGTCCTGTAGTAGTGGTTGTAGTTGTAGCTGTTGCACTACTCCTCTGGTTGGCAGGCTGCCACTGACGGCCTCTGTAGGGGCCCTTCGATTGACCTCTGCCTCTATGGCGCCTGTTCCTGCCTCTCTGTGCTCTGGACGAGTCTGGAAAGGACCAATTCTTTGTAGGCCAGTTTCTGCTGAACCTCGGTGGTTGAACTTGCAGGAAATCTTTAACTGTTTGCACAGATTTTGCTTTTTCTTCAACCTTTTTTAGAATCTCCTGTGCAGGGGAGCCAAATAAATTTTGTTTCTCCATTGGAGCATCAAGGAGTTTAGCTTTGACATGGTCTGGCAAAGATTGCTCCTTCAGCCAGGCATGCCTACAAATAACTGCCCCAGTCATAGCTGATCTAAATGAAGTCTCCAGTGCATCATAGCCACATTTTAAAAAATGATTACTAACCTGTTGTGAGTTATGGACCAAATCCTGAAGGGATTTACGGTCTAAGGGTTCAGGAGAAGAAAGTTTCTTATTCAGTTGAGCTAACAAAAATTCTTGGTACTGTATCATATGGAATTGACAGTTTAATGCCCTGGCAGAAAGAGTAGCAGATGTATAAACCTTTTTTCCCCATCTCTCTAAAGCTCTAGACTCTCTTTCAGAGGGTAGGGGATTTTTGGCAGTAGCGGCTGCAACCCCTATAGGGCCCTGAGAAATAGTTTCTGGGTCTGCAGCATGGGCTTTATACAGATGGAAATGAGAATCCGGGACCCTGTAATATCTTTCAGGTTTGGCAGGGGCCGGAGGAAGAGAATCAGGGGCTGTACTGACATCATTGTACACATCATCAATTACATTTAGAACAGGAGGTATAGCTAAGGGCCTATGCTGAGGCAAATGCAAAAAGGTCCTTAATCTTTTTCTAGAATCAGAGAAATCCTGACCTTGCCATTGAAAGTGCTCTCTCATGGAGTGTAAAGTCTCCCCAAAGGAAAATTCTTCAGGAGGGGAGGCCGAAGGGATAGATTCCTCTGCATCTGAATCCTCATAAGGCGAGTAAGCCCCTTCCTGGTGATCTGACAAATCAGATCCATCCGTGGAGTAATCTGAGGAGTAAGGTTCAGAGGGGTCAGTCCTGGGCCTTTTGTCTGGAGGAGGTTGAGAGGCCCTGTCTGGGTGAGGTTGTGAACCCCTAATTAAGGAGATAAGGTCCTCAGCAAGGCTGAGGATTTGTGAACTAGAGGAAGGCCTCTGGGATGTAGATTTGGCAGGCAAAGCTTTTGAAAGTTTGGCAGCTTTAGCCCTGGAGAAGACCTTAATAGACATAGAAGCTGGGGGCCTAGCTGCCCCACGTGCAGGGGTAGAAATGTCCAAAGGTATGGTGTCGGACAATTCCTGAACACTAGCTTCGGTAGGGAGTTCTGAAGCCGACTCAGCCGGGGCCTCTCTGGCCTCGGTGGTCGGAAGTATGGTTTCGGAAGTAGGATTCGCCGTGGACTCTGTTTCGGCCGAAACCGAGACACTTGCGGAAGGCCTAGCCGTGGTTTCAGCCGAAACCGCGGGCCGCGAGTGTCGGTCCTTTTCCTTGCGTTTTTTGACCATATGCGAAGTCGGAGTCTCCGACGGCATTTTATAAGCAAAAGCGGCTCCAAAAAATTCCTCTGCAAACTCCGACCGACGTCTAAGAGTTCGTAGGTCGAAGGAGGCACAGGCTAAACAAGCTGATACGTCGTGGTCTGGGCCTAAGTAAGGAAGGCAGTAAGAATGGAAGTTCTTATGATGTATTTGTTTCCCACAAGTTAAACAATTATTTACTTTGTCTGACATCGGCTGAGGCAAGAAAGAGTCCCCAACGGGGTACTTAGCTTTTCAAGTCTTGGTAGCTGAAATCTCTGGATCTGACCGACCGGCACTTGCGAACAGCTTCTGCTTCGGGCACCGCGCGGCAAGAAAGACTGAGGAAAATGGCGTCGGCTGATGCTTTTATACCCCAGACGCTCTGACGTCGGGGAAAGTGAGACATCAGCCGAGGCCGATCTCGATCTAATCAGCATATCCTATAACTAAAAAGATCATCTCTACCTGACTCCGAGTAGACTATTCTTTATCTGTTAAAAACCTAGCACTTGCTCCTACAGTACTTATCACCTTGATACAGCACTCTTGTTATAGATAGTACCCCAAAAAGGCGAACCCCATTTCTCGGACACCCACATCCCCCGGAATCTCTTTTAAAGTTTTTTTGTCTATTCCTTCTAGCATGTCGAGGGATCAGTTGCTAGTGTCCTCTCCTGCTCAGCTGGTGAACCTGGGAATACTGAGGCAATGTTACAATTGCCTCATGTACACAGACAACCCTCTCCTCCTCCCACAAAACACAAATACATGCGAGAGATGCAACTATATGGCCAAACTGGAGGCTGAGCTCTCTCAACATAGGACTGGCAAGACCAGACAGGAGGAGAAGGTTACCACACACACTATAGACCCAGTCTCACATAGTACCATCACAACCTCAAATCATACACATAAACACACAAAGACATACTCGGAGGCTCTGAGCAAAAATCTACCAAAACAGCAGAGGCCACCAAAGCAGACACCCAAACAACTACCACCTCAGAACACAACACCTGCAACACATAGACCTCACAGTCAGAGTGTCAAACAGTCACAGCCCTTAAGGCCAAACACAATGCCAGACACACTAGTCATTGGTGACTCCATAGTCAGACACACTGACGTCCCGCTCACCAGACTGAGTAAGGAGAGGGTTACAGTAAGCTGCCTGTCGGGCGCTAGAATCCGCCACATAACGCAAGCACTCAGGTCTCTCAACAACAGGTACAAATACGACTCAGTCATTGTACACGCTAGTGTAAACGACCTGAGATGTACCTCCTTGGACTACATGAAAAGAGACATTGAGGAGCTCTCTGATTATGTAGCCCAGGCAGGTATGACCCTGACCTTGAGCAGTATCCTACCTTCACCAAGAATGATGCCACAATACAGAGATAAGATGATCAGCTTTAACAATTGGCTTAAACTCTGGTGTCATTCAAAGGGGATCCAATGTCTGTCTGCCTGGGATGACATGCTGGACAAGCCACGCTGCTTGAGGGACGGCTTGCACCTGTCACCCTGGGATTCGGATATTGGCAAAGGCTCTTGCCACCCCCATAGTGCCTTTTTAGGCAAGGCTCAAATTCTAAACCTACCACCCTAGAACACAAAAATGGAAAAAAGCTAAGGGTAATGCTGCTCAATGCCAGAAGTCTCAATCTCAAAATGCACGCACTCGAGGCCCTTCTCAGTATGGAGAACATCGATGTCTGTGCTGTGACAGAAACCTGGTTCAAGGCTCCTGAGAGCACCCCAGCACTATCAGGTTTTACCTCATACCATGCGTTCCGGCCCCAAAATCCGGACAATACCAAGAAAGGAGGGGCGGTATCCATATTCATCAAGGACACCCACACCTCAAGATTGGTGGCAACGCGCAATGCATCGGAGACCATCCAGGTGCAATTAACCATAGGCAAGACTGCTCTGCAAATTGTAGCATGTTACAGGCCACCCTCACAAACTCAGGAACCTCACATGGCTTTCCTGAAAACACTGGAGTGGATAAATGTATCTCCAAACACCATCATACTAGGTGACTTCAATTACCCTAATATAGACTGGGAACACTACTCAAGCCCAAATACCCTAGCCCAAAAGTTCCTGGAATTCATAAACTCAAACGCCATGGAACAACTGGTCACCAACACAAGAGGAGAAAACATACTTGATCTCATCATCACGAACATGGGAGCACAATGTTCAACACCGGAAGTATACCCCTCACTGGTGAGATCAGATCACAAACTAATCTCGCTGGAGGTCCTCATCCCACCCCACCTGAAATAAAAAGACCGCAGTAAAGAACTTCTCAAAAGCCGACTTCACACTTCTAAAGACTAGTGTGGTCTCCTTTAAGGCCCCGAGCCGGGCGGAAAACAGTACCCAAGCCGCTGAATCACTTACAAATGCCTTCTACCAGCACCTACAGGACTGCATGGATAAGGCAATCCCAAGCAAAACAAAGACTCTTTGTACCAAAGGCAAGCGTCCAGTCTGGTGGACCCCAGCCATAAACAAACTCTACAACAAAAGGAGGAAGCTACTACAAGATAGAGCAAAATCCTTAAAAGGTAAGACACCTTTGATCACTACAAGTAAAAACTAAGAGCTCTCATAAAATCATCCAAAGCAAACTTTGAGAGAAAAATAGCTAAAGACTCAAAAGACAATCATAAGGCCTTCTTCAGCTATGTTAGAAACCTGGGAGGAAACTCCCAGATATGCTCAGAACTAGTTCAAAATGATGTGAAGATTACTGATCCTACAGACATTGCCAACATACTGGCTGACAGGTTCAGTGCAAACTTCTCCCCTCCCCAAAGGAGAGATATCTATACCAAACGATTGCAGCCCCCAAACATCTCTAACGCCCAAGTGAGAACTGCTCTCTCCAAAGCAAAAACACAGCATCCATGGGACCTGATGGTGTCCCCGGCTGTGTGCTCCACGAACTCAACGAGGAATTAAACCCACAGCTAGGACAGCTGTTTAATCATAGTCTCACCTCTGGATACATTGCAGGAGTGGCGCACTGTGACAGTGGTCCCACTTCATAAAGCGATGCCTCCACCGACCCTGGAAATTACCGCCCATTAGCTTGACAAGCCTTATCTGCAAAGCCATGGAGAGGATCATAATGGATCTCATAAACAAAGACATAGGAATTTGCAGACTTTGGATCCAACCCAGTTTGGCTTTGTCAAAGGCAGATCATGCCTTTTAAACTTGGTTGACTTTTTCGAAACAGTCACCAAAGCCATTGATGAGGGAAAGGCAGTCCATACAGCATACCTCGATCTGGCGAAAGCTTTCGATACAATACCCCACTTGGGTATCATTGAAAAACTCATCAGCTTAAATGTTAACCCATACATCACAAGATGGGTTGCAAACTGACTGAGTGACAGAACCCACAGGGTCAGAGTTGCTGGCGCCATGTCAGACTCTAAGCCTGTCACAAGTGGTGTCCCACAGGGCTCAGTCCTGGGCCCACTCTTGTTTGGCATCTACTTCTCCGAAGTACAAGCAAACACAGGAGGGTTATGGCTGACAAAGTTTGCAGATGACTGCAAACTGGGCGCCGTAGTTGAAAACACATCTGACACAGATATCCTTCAGAAAGGTCTCACAGAAACGGATAACTGGTGCCAGAGCTATGGCCTAAAGTTAAATGCCAAAAAATGCATAGTCATACCCTTCGGGAAAAACAAGGTTACCCCTAGCTACCATATAGGTGGCAATACACTGAGCACAGAAGAAGTTATTAGGGACCTGGGGACCCAGGTTGACAGTAGCCTGTCATTCGACACCCATGTAGCTAAAGTAGTTTGGAAGACCTTCTACATTGCCCACCTTATCATGAAGGGATTCACATCTAGATCAAGGGAGGTCATAGTTTCCCTGTACTCATCACTCATCAGACCAATGATTGAGTACAATGCCCCATTCGGAATGTATCTGACCCGACACTTGCAGCAGCTGGAGAGGCCACAAAAGTTCCTCACCAAAAGGATAAAGGGTCTCAAAAATCTGTCCTATGCTGCCCGACAAAGAACTTCAGCTCTATTCAGTCACTTACCGCTTGCTCAGAGGTGACCTGTGCCTGACATACAAGGCCATGTCAAACCCAGATTTGATGAATATGCTTCACCTCAATAAATCTAGATCCGTCAGAGCCACAAGGGCGGGAGACTTAAACCTTGACACGGCTATTAATAGGACGTGCTGGAGGGATAGATTCATCACCCAAAGACTCCCTATGCTGTGGAACAAAATCCCGGTATATGTGAGGCAGTGCACCTCGCTGGCCTTGTTCAAGAGAAATCTTGACCAATGGATGGGAGATCGCAGATATACCCCAGGGATTACCTCAGTGTCACTGCTCGACAGAGGCACAGCAAAACAATGGGTATAGTTCCCCATACTAAAGGGGTGGCGTAAGCCACAAAACTATGGGCTAGGCTTGTAAATGCCCTCGGGCAGATAGCCTAGTATAAACCTATGAACCTATGAGGCCAGACCCAGACTTTGGAATCCGGCCGAAGGGCTGCCTGACGCAGGACAACCCATATGTTATGACTGCAGATGCATCCTTGAAGGACATCAATGAAATGCAAAATCGTACCAATGCTTAATAGTGCATTGGTTAAATCTAGCACAAAACCGACAACTAACAACGTCGTGGTCAGGGCCTAGGCAAGGAATACAGTAAGAATGAAAATCCTTATGAGGTATTTGCTTCCCACAAGAAATACAATTATTAACTTTTTCTGACATCGGTCGGGAGCAAGAAAAAAGTTTCCCCAACGGGGTACTTAGCTTTAATGAAGACTTCGGTTCTGAAATTCGAACTTGAAAATCTCAGGAGTCGGCCAACCGGGACTTGCAAACTGCTTTTGCTTCGGGCATCGCACGGCAAGAAAGACTGAAGAAAATGGCGTTGGCTGCATCTTTTATACCCCTGGCACACTGACGTCAGGGAGGAGGCGACAGCAACCGACACCGGACCACAACTTTGGAATTCAGGCCAACTGCGGGTAGCCTGCCAGCAGGATAACCCAATTGTAATGGCTGCAACAGTGAAACACGATGAACATCTTTTGTATACTGGCCTGACATTCGCAAAGCAAGAAGAGTAAACCCATATGTTGAATACTGCAACATGGGAATAGAAGGACATCTTAGTTTTGTCTGAATGATATCTGTCTATGCAAATCCAAATTATGCAGATCCTTCTCACTAGCAGACTGCGGAGAAAGGAAAAAAGAAGGAAGATGGATAGACTGATTAATGGTCAGTTTATTAACCACCTTGGACATAAAAGGAGTTGTATGGAGAGACACCCTGTCTCTATGAAAAAAAAAAAAAAAAGGTGGGACCACCATCAAATCCTGTAATTCAGATACCCTTTTGGCAGAGGTTAAAGCAACCAAAAAAACAGTCTTCCAGGTGCAATGCTGCAAAGAACTGGCAGGCTCAAAAGGAGCCTCAGTCAGCTTTTCAAGGACAAACTTAAGATCCCAAGAAGGAGGAATGGGCTTTATTGGAGGTCTCATATGAAGGACACATTTAAGAAACTGCTTGACCTCAAACCAAGAGGCCATGGAGAACTGCATGGTAGACAGGTAGAAATGGCTGACAAGTAAGCTTTTACTGAAGAATATGCAAAGCCAGCATGTAGTAGTTCACACAGGCAGGAAAGAACAAAGTGGGCCCCCACTTAAAAGAGGTCCAGGTGATGTTTAAAGAATCAAACAGAAAATCTCTTCCATTTGAACATATATGATTTTCTGCTATTGAGTTTCCTAGCCTCCTGCAGGACCCTAAGAATGTCCTCAGAATACAGGACTTTGACTCCTTTCAAATCCCAGTCACCCAAAGCATCAGTTGAAGAGTGAACAGATGAGGTGAAGGAAAGTGCCTTTCTCCTGTGTGAGAAGATCCATGCAGTGAGATAACTTGTGTTGATTGCACCTGGCCAAATGGAATTAGAGGGGGAGCAAGTGTTGTCTGGGCCAAAAGGGAGTCACCAACAAGATTTTTTGAGAGTCTCAATTCTAAGAAGGACCCTTGGAAGAAGAGGAAGGGGAGGAAAGGCATACAGGAACATTCACTTACAAAAAAAGGACTGGCATCCATTTTACAAGACAGAGGATAAGGGAGTCTGGAGCAGAACTAAGGGAGTTGCCTCTTTAGAGGGGAGGCAAAAAGATCTACTTGAGGAATACACCACCGATGAATTATGTCCAGAAACACATCCTTGAGAAACATTCGTTCATGAAGCTGTGTCCTTAACCTGCTGAGAAAAACTGCCACAGACTGCCTGTAGGGCGACCTGCAGACTGATGGCTAATTTCCCATTCTTGGATGACATATAATCCACTGATCAATATAAGAAAAAGAAAAAAATAATCCAATGGGGTACTTATCTGAAAAACATAGTCTCGGTTTAACCACAGAATATGAAGGACGTTCAGACCAGCGACAATGAAGTTCTGACCTGGAAGCTTATGTATGTCACCTTTATGCCCCACGCTTGTGTGGGGAGCATGCGTCTGATGTACAACACTCACTAGGTAATAAAAGCTTCAGTATACTGGCTGGGCATTGAACTATCACTGGCAGGAGATCCCAGAGGTGATGAATACTGCAAAAGTGACATGAAAGTACATCATCTGTTCTGGCACCTCACTACCACAATTTTGTGGAAGAATACATCTACATGGTTCGAGAGGCCTATCATAGGTATGTCTGTGAGACAAGTGAATTGGTTCTTGTATACCAAGTAAATGTTGGTAAGCTGATTAAGATTTTCCAGACTTATCCAAGTCTACTAAAACTCCTTTATTACCTATGAAAGATGGAAATAGGTCTCCCCTTTCACTTCCTATGAAAAGGATATGTATAAAATACTGGGAATCTTCAATACATTAAGGCATAGATATAAATGTTCAGCAATTTGTAACATCTTGTTAAATGTTCAATGGATACCTTCTTTGAAGGAACTAGGTATGTAATGATATTCTATGGACAGAGTCTAAGGATGCCACCAAAAAAAAAGAGTATGACAAATTAAGGAAAGACAAAGGACCTCAGGCCTGGAACATTATGTCACTTGTCAGTTCCTTCCAGAACACAGAATCCACCGTCTTGAGTCACAGTCTCTCACTTTTAGAAAAATGGATAAACTACACATAGCATCTGCAGACAGCACCTATGCTGAAATTTTAAGCAGATGAAAGCATTTAAAACTAAAGAAATACCTAGTTAACAACAACTTCACGTCATTGTTTCAGGGATACTTACTAACTCCTCAGCTATCCGCTACTCACCCTTCTTTTCACAAGAACCTCATTCTAATTCAAACTCTTCTAAGCAGAATTTTTAAGTGTGTGTGTGTCTATGTATGTATTTTTATATATATATACATATATATATATATATATATATATATATATATACATACATACACACACACATACATACAAACACACACGTGTGTGTGTGTGTGTGTGTATATATATATATATATATATATATATATATATATATATATACGTATACAAATCTATATGGGTCTACTTCTCTTCATCGAAAGTACATCACTTCGAAAAAGAGAAGTAGACCCACACTTGCGCGAAAGTGCATTTCCATGAAGAACAGTTCAACGAACCGTTAAGGAACACTGAGGTGCCGAAGCACACTACAGTGGGGAAAAGGGAATTTACTTGTTTCCCCATTCTAGTGCAATCACGGAGTTGGTATATTTAAGAAGGGAGAGTGGGGGCACAGCCCACGTCATGGGGGGTGCAGGGGGGCTTGCCCTCATGCAAAAACATTGTTTTGGTGTTCCTGGTCAGTTCGTTGAAACATTCTTCACGAAAGTGCACATTCGGTTAAGTGCACTTTCATGTAAGTGTGGGTCTACTGTTCTTTTCCGAAGAAGTGTTCTTTCGATGAAGTAAAAGAGATCTACATATATATATATATATATATATATATATATATATAGATGTGTGTGTGTCTGTGTACACAGATATATATGGGTAAATATACGTGTGTACAGAAATTTTGTACAACTTTAGTTGAAAACATTTTGCTCACTTACTCCCTACTCTCTTTTCACTGCTTTACTCGTTACACTCCATTATCTCACTCTCTCCATTAACTCTACTCCTATCCTACGTCATGGCTAAAAAGGGTCCATGGATCACCACCTACCTGGTTAGCATACTTAAATGAATTAATAAACAATGCAAGTCCGGCAGTATTCTCTATCACCTCTGCAGTCCAAGGAAAGTAACATCTTTAACTACTGTCCCATCACATACGGAATTCACAGTCATGAACTCTTTGGGAATGACAGTGTATACACACATCTTCCAACCTGTCAATCAAAACCACTAACTACTAAAACCTTGGTGCTTTATCAGATGGGTATCGCATACAACACAACACAAAAAATATCTGACTGAGGCAACAAGGAAAAATTAAAATCTGGCCTATAAAATTGGGACACATTACAAAACACAAGTAAAATGTTGCGAATGCAACACTCAGATTGTAGATACAAAGTTGCATGTGAAGCTCAGGCACAAATCATCCCTACATATAACAAGAACTTTTTTTTTTCCTTTTGATACTTCCAGAAATGGCTACTCATTACCATGACACCCAATGAAGATATTCTCAGAGAAGTGGAATGAAAAGACAATGAGTGCTGTGAAGCATGCTCCTTGTCCATATTTCAAAATGTAAACAAGTTTCCAACTACCAAGAAAACCTTCTTTAGGAAGCACCAATCCTAACTAGCCAAATACAATGTCAAAGGTAAAGGCTTTAGAATGGAAGTACTGGGTGTCAAAAAATGGAAAAAAAGAGAAAATAATACACTTGCATCTTCCCCCTCCTTTTCCAAAAAGCCATTTTTTGGAAGAAAACTGGAAAATCAGTGACATAGGAAACTTTAACAGGCAGTGTAATAATTCTTCCACTTGCTAAACCCAGGGCTCATTTATCAGACACCATCACACCCAGATGCATACAACAGTATCACACTAGTTTTCTAGCTGCTGCAGAAAAGATTACAAAACAGGTACCTTCCATCAGAAAAGGGCAGACTTTGATTCCAAAGTTGTGGGGTCAAATACCGGAAAACTAGCAAATGACAGCAATGCTATGCAATGCAGGGTGTGTCTCTTTCTCTCAATCTCTCTCGATTTATCTACATATTTATTTATATATATATATATATATATATATATATATATATATATATATATATATATATATATATATAAACAGAAACACACGTGTGTGTGTGTGTGTGTGTGTATATATATATATATATATATATATATATATATATATACATACACTTATACACGTGTGTGTGTACGTGTATGTCTGTGTGTGTGTATGTATACATATATATATATATATATATATATACACACAAACACACACGCATATTTAGATACATTCAGAAACATACGTACAAATTCATATACAACACAAAAACATACATGTACATATACAAACATGCATGCACATATTGTCTCACACACACATATGTTAAAATGGTTCTACCTGACTTTGGCAGAACATCGACAATGCAGAAGAGGAAAGGCTGTGTGAGTATCGTGGTAATGGACGTGTTAGAGGGTGCGAGGCAGGTAAGTGTTGGAGATTCTGTGATTGTGTGTGGTTTGTGGAATGGGGATGTGTTTTGTTTTTAATTTGTGGTTTCGATTATGTCAGGTAGAACCGTTAAAATACACGAATACATATATTTCTGCTATGAACTGGAAATTATGAATGAGAATTCCAGGCATGGAAGATATCTCATCTATTCATGACAGTACTTTATTTATGCAATTCCCAGAAAGTCACAAGTTTTCAGTAGTGATTTTTAATTTCCCTGCACAGTTCTGACCTTTCACCTCTCTGCAAACATTTAATGTATCCACCAAAGGTCTCACTCATAGGAGGTTACTAGGCTATTGGCCCTAGGGCCCTTACAAGCATAGCCAAATACAAACCCTGTTCCCAAGAATATCAAGGTGTTAAGCGGAAAGTACAGTTTTGTACCTACCATAAATGTAGATGTTCGAGTGTCTTCACTGCTGCAGTCATTACACTTGGGTTATCCTGTCGTCAGGTGGTCCTGCAGTCGGCCAGAGTTCCAAAGTCTTGGTCCGGCGTCGGTTGCTTTTGCTTCTTCCCTGACGTCAGTGCGCCGGGGGTATATAAGATGCAGCCAACGCCATTTTCTTCAGTTTTTCTTGCCCCAGATGTCAGGTGCCCCAAATAGGTAGGCAATATAAATTGCTAAAAAAACATACAATAAAGGTAAAAACAAAACCTTCAGTTACCAGCAAATACACCACATAGGTAGTATAGGGTAGAAAGGTACAGAAAAGTTCCAGCTAAGAAAGCGGGGATGGCGGGTGGGTAAAGGTACAGAAACGTTCCAGCTAAGAAAGCGGGGATGGCGGGTGGGTAACCTGGACTGCAGCAGTGAAGACACTTGAACATCTATATTTATGGTAGGTAGAAAACTGTACTATGTTCATCGTGTTTCACTGCTGCAGTCATTAAACTTGGGTTGAATCCCAAAGCTGAGTTAAGGTGGCTGGATCTGTAGAGGATTTGGGGTGGCTATGAGGCCCTGCAGCACTGCAGTGGCAAAGCCAGCTCTGGATCTAGAATAAAGAGGCAAGTGATAATGCTTGGTAAAGATGTGCACTGAACTCCAAGTTGCAGCTTCCAAGATATCTTTGGTAGGTACTCCTCTAAGGTAGGCTGCTGAAGTGGCTGTTGCCCTGGTGGAATGTGGCCAAATGTTACTAGGTACAGGTTTGCCATGCTGCGTGTAGCAGAACCGGATACAGTGTCCTATCCACTTTGAAACGGTCTGCTTTGAAATAGCCTTTCTCTGTGATCCTGCAGCATATGCTACAAACAATTGCTCAGTTTTTCTGAAAGCTTTTGTTTTGTCCAAGTAGAAACGTAATTGTCTGTGTATGTCCAAGGAATGCAGAAGTCTCTCCCCTTTATTCTGGGGATTTGGATAAAAAGTTGGCAAGTCAACAGTTTGGTTAAGAGCCACACAGGATACCACCTTAGGCATAAATTAAGGGTTTGTTCTTAAAGAAACCCTGTCTTGGTGAAAAATTATGAAAGGCTCCACTGCCATTAGTGCCTGTAACTCTGAGACTCTTTGTGCTGAGGTTATTGCCAGTAGCAGAGCAGTTTTCCATGATACATATTTCAATTCTGCTGAACTGGATGGCTCAAAAGGAGGTAAAGTTAGTTTTTCCAAGACAAAATTGAGGTCCCAAGTTGATGCTGGTGGTCTTATGTTTTTAGCCCATCTGAGGTACTGTTTTAGCAATGGATGAGAGAAAATAGGAGGATCTGTGTTGTAATGAGCTGAGATGGCAGAGGCGTGGACTGTATTGGATGAAAAAGATAGTCCTTTGTCCAGCATCTCAATTAAGAATTGTAAAATCTGAGGAATATTTGGGACAAGAGGGTCAAAGCTTTGAGCCTGGTTCTAGGCACAGAATCTCTTCCACTTTTCTGAATAAGATTTCCTGGTGCTAGGCCTCCTGGCCTCCAAAATGACATCCATAACAGCTTTATCGAGAGATGTTGTCTGCTTGACTAATGGATCTGCCATGCAGCCAGGTTTAAGGTTTTGAGCTGACTGTGCAGGATCTGATTGTTTTGTTGCGTCAGAAGGTGTGGAGTTTGAGGTAAAATCCATGGTGGGCCTTGAGCTAAGTTCTTTAAGATTGGGTACCAGTGCTGGCGTGGCCAGTCTGGGGCAATCAGGATCAACTGTGTTTTTTCTTGTCTGGCTTTTAGGAGTACCTTTGAAAGGAGAGGCAGTGGTGGGGAGGCATAAACTTTTAGGTTTTTCCAGCTGAACGAGACGGCATCCACTTTCCATGCCTGTGTGTGATAAGTCCTTGTACAGAATTTTTGTAGTTGGCAATTCATTGGGGGGGCAAAAAGATCTATGTCTGGGCATCCCCATTTTTGTGTTATCATGCTGAATACTTGTGGATTTAATTTCCACTCGTGAGGATCCATGATGATTCTGCTTAAGTCGTCTGCCAGAGTATTTTTCTTTCCTGGCAGGAATTGTGCTTGTAGACGAACTTGAAAGGTTAGAGCTGTGTTCCATAAGGTCATGGCTTGTCTGCATAGGGGATAAGAATGAGTGCCCCCTTGCTTATTTATGTACCACATAACTGTGGTGTTGTCTGTTTTCAATAATAGTTGTCCTGGATGCAGAAGGTTCTTGAAAGCTGTTAGGGCATTTTGTACAGCCAACATCTCTTTTTGATTGAGGTGAAGATGCATTTGGTCTGCGGTCCACTTACCCTGAATACACTTTCCTGCCATGTGTGCTCCCCAGGCGTAATCCGAAGCATCTGTTGTTAATGTCTGCCTGGCTGTGGGAAGAGTGAAAGGCTGTCCCTTGTTCAGGTGACATGCCTGTGCCCACCATCGAAACTCCTGTTGCAGGCAGGGAATTAGTGGTATTACTGCTTCCAAACGGTGACAGTGTTGAGTCCAAACACTTTTTAGGTACCATTGTAATTTCCTCATATGCAGTCTGGCATATGGAATTAGTAGAATGCAGGATGCCATGAATTCCAAGGCCTGCAGAATTTTTCTTGCAGGGAGTTGGGTTTTTGTTGCCATCAATTGAAAATACTGAGTCAGTTGTCCTTGCTTGTCTAACGTGAGATAAGCCATCTGGGCCGTTGTATTTATGCTGGCATCCAGGAATATTATCTCTTGTGAAGGCACTAGTTTCAACTTCTTTTCGTTTACTGTGTACCCTAGGCAAATTAGCAACCTTTTTACAAATGCCAGATGCTTTAGAAGAATGTCCTTGCTCTCTGCTTGAATAAGGCAGTCATTCAGGTATGGATATATTTGAATTCCTTTTTGTCTGCAAAATGCAATTACTGGTGCCAGGCACTTTGTGAAGACCCTGGGCGCAGTAGATAAGCCAAAGGGCAGTGCAGAGAATTGGTAATGCATTGAACCAGCTATGAATCTGAGGTATCTTCTGCAATTTTGTCTGATAGGGACATGCAGGTATGCCTCTGAGGTCCAAAGTAACAAGCCAAGCCTTCTTGCCCAGCATGGGAAGAAGCTGCTGTAGTGTCAACAGTTTGAATTTCGGAACATCTATAGGTTCATAGGTAGGTACTACGCTATCGGCCCTAGGGCCCATACAAGCCTAGCCAAAAAATGTATCCCGGCTTTCGCCACCCAAGAAAATTATTTTCCTGTGCCCCTGTCGAGCAGAGCCACAGAAGTGATCCCCGGGGTGAATTTCCCATTTCCCATCCAATCATCAAGATTTTTCTTGAAGAGTGCTAATGAGGAGCTCTGTTTGACATAGATAGGTAGTCTGTTCCAGAGTATGGGAAGTCTCTAGGACAGGAATCTATCCCTCCAGCATGTTCTGTTTATTGTGGTGACAAGGTTAAGGTCCCTAGAGCGTGTAGCCTTTGAGGGACTGGGATTTCTTTTAGTGGAGCATGTCCAACAGCTCTGGGTATGACATAGCTTTGTATGTTAGGCAGAGATCGCCCCTGAGTAAGTGATATGCGATGGAGTAAAGCTGTAGTTTTTTGAGACTGTCTGCATAGGGCATCTGTTTGAGGCCAGTAATCCTCTTTCTGAGGTATTTCTGTGGTCTTTCCAGTTGTTGTAGATGTCTTGTGAGGTACATACCAAAAGGGGTGTTGTACTCTATAATGGCTCTAATGAGTGATGAGTAGAGGGGAACAATGACCTCTTTTTTTCTGGATGAGAATCCTTTTGTGATGAGATGAGCCACGTAGAAGGATTTCCTGACCACTGTGGCAATGTGATTATCAAAGGAGAGACTGCTGTCCACCTGTGTCCCAAGGTCTCATCACATTTTCGGCATTAAGTAGACTACCAGCTATATGGTAGTTCATGGGTATAGAGTTTTTACCAAAGGGGATGACAATACAGTTTTTGGAATTGAGCTTCAGCCATGGCTTTGACACCAGGTATCTGTCTCAGTGAGGCCCTTTTGTAGTTTGTCCACATCGTTAGGAGTTTCGATTATGGCTCCTAGTTTGCAGTCATCTGCAAACTTTGTTAATAAAGATCTTCTGTGTTGGCCTGCACTTCAGAGAAGTAGATACCAAACAGGAGAGGACCCAGGACTGAACCCTGTGGTACTCCACTTGTCACTGGTCTGATGTTGGATTTGGAATCCGCTACTTTCACAGTGTGGGTTCTGTCCATGAGCCAGTTGGCAACCCATCTTGTGACATAGGGATTTATACCTAGTTTAGTGAGCTTATCTATAATTCCAGAGTGGGGGATGGTGTCGAAAGCCTTGGCGAGATCTAGATAAGCTGTGTGAACCATTTTGCCCTCATCTATGGCTTTGGTGACTGCTTCAAAGAAGTCAATCAGGTTTAGGAGACATGATCTGCCTTTTACAAATCCAAACTGAGTAGGGTCCAGAGTCTGGAGATTACCAATGTCTTTGTTTATGAGTTCCACAATGATACGTTCCATGGCCTTGCAGACCAGGCTCGTCAGGCTAATGGGGCAGTAGTTCCCGGGGTCCGTCGTCGCTCCCCCTTTGTGGAGTGGGATAACTGTTGTGGTGCACCATTCAGTGGGTACAAAGCCTGAGGTGAGGCTATGATTGAACATGGTACTTGGGTAGGGTGCCAGTTCATTCTGTAGTTCGTGTAGAACGCAGCCTGGGATATTGTTAGGTCCCATGGATGCTGTGTTCTTGGCTTTGGAGAGTGTGTTTTTTACCTGTGCAGATGTGATTATAGGAACTCTGCATTCTTCCGGTATAGAAATGGGCCCTCTAGGGGGTGAAGGGGGGGGGGGGGGGTAAAGTTAGCACTGAACCTATCTGCTAGGATGTTGACAATATCAGTTGGTTCTGTATATTTAGTGCCATTATGCTGCAACTCAGAGCAGATGTGTGTGTTCCCATTTAGATTCTTGACATAGCTATAGAATGCTTTGTAGTTGTCTTTAGAGTCAGTGGCAATTTTGTTTTCATAACTAGCTTTGGAGGATTTTATGAGGGATCTCAGCTTCTTACTGAGGTTGACCAGGGAGTTCCTCCAGTCATGGGATTTTACTCTGTTTTGCAACAGTTTCTTTCTTCTGTTGTAGAGTTTGTTTATGAGAGGACCACCAGACTGGCTTCCTTTTTTTGGAGGATAACATCTTGGTTCTATTAGGGATAGCATGATCCATGCACTCGTGTAAGTGCTTATAAAGTGCATTTGTGTAGGATTCGGCAGTCATACCTCTTGTCCGTCTGCATGGGTGTCATGAAGTTTGCCACTTCTGTCTTAAGCGTGAAGTTGGCTTTTGAGAAGTTTTTTACGATGGTTTCCCTAATTGGGGCTAGGGGTGGGATGTGGATGTCTAGGCTGATTAGCTTGTGGTCGGATATAACCAACGAGGAATTGACCATGTTGGTAATGACCAGGTCTAGGATATTGCTGCCCCTGGTGGGGGTGTGAATAAGTTGATCCAAAGCGTTGGAATTTATGAATTCTAGAAAACGTTGAGCAAAAGAGTTGGTACATGAGTAGTTTTCCCAGTTAATGGTGGGGTAGTTGAAATCGCCCATTATTAGGGTGTTGGGTTGTACCCTAATACTTTCCAGTGTATCAAGAAATGAGGCGTGTGAATCCTGGGGCATGGTGGGGGGGTCTGTAGCAAGCTACAATTTGGAATGCGGTCTTGCCCAGAGTTAGTTGCACTTGGATAATCTCGGATGCATTATGCTGTGCAACTAGCCTGGAGGTGTGGATATCCTTAATGAATATGAACACGCCTCAGCCTTTAGTGCTTCTTTCTGGGTTAGGTGGCCGAAAGGTGTGGTATGAATTGAAGCCTGGTAATGCAGGGGTGCTCTCTGGAGCTTTGAACCAGGTCTTTGTCACTGCACAGATGTCAATGTTCTCCATTTTAAGGAGTGCCTCGAGTGAGTGCATTTTGAGGTTTAGACTTCTAGCATTGAGTAGCATTACCCTCAGATTTTGCTTGCTTGTACCTGTTATGGTGGTGAATTTGTCATTTGTACCTTGCCTAAAAAAGGCACTATAGGGGTGGCAAGTGGCTTAGCCAGTATCCGGAATCCTAAGGACGACAGGTGCAGGCCATCTGTGGCAAAGCATCGTGGACTGTAGATCATGTCGTCCCAGGCAGACAAATACTGGATCCCCTTAGAATGACACCAAAAGCTTAGCCAACTGATGAAGTCAATCATTTTGTCCTTGTACTGTGGTATCATTCTGGGTGATGGCAGGATGCTACTCAGGGTTAGGGTCATACCTGCCTGGGATACAAGATCGGAGAGCTCCTCCATATCTCTTTTCATGTAGTCCAGGGAGGTACGTCTCAGGTCCTTCACACCAACATGGACAATGACAGTGTCATATTTGTACTTATTGTGGAGTGATCTGAGTGCATGCGTTATGTGGCGGATCCTGGCACCTGACAGGCAGCTGACAGTAACTTTCTCCTTGTTTAGTCTAGTGAGTGGAACATCAGTGTGCCTGACTATAGAGTCACCTATGACTAGAGTGCTGGGTACGTTGTTTTGCCTTATGGGCTGTGGTTGAGTGGTACACTGAGTTTGTGGGCTATGTGTCATTTGGGTTGTGTTGGGGGGTGGAGTTTGCTTGCGTTTATGCTTTGTATGTCCCTGATGCTTGGGCAGGTTTTTATTGAGAGCCTCCGCGAATGTAGGTGTGTGTTTTGTGTTTCTATGTGTGTGTTTTGGTGATGTAGGTTTTGAGAGACTATGTGATGAGTGTGGTGTGGTGCAAGTGTTTACCTTCTCTTCTTGACTGTCTAGTCCAGTCTTGGGTGAAGAGAGCTTTGCTTCCAGTTTGGCTATACAAGTGCATCTCTCACAGGTTGTAGTGTTGGGTGGTAGGAGGAGAGGGTTGTCTGTGTACATGAGGCAATTGCTGCATTGCCCCAAGACACCCAGATTCATCAGGTAGACAGGAGAAATCACTGGGAGCTGACCCTTAGACATGCCTGGATAAGTGCTTATTTATTAAGTACTAAAAACTGCTTTCCACTAGACAAGTGAGGAAAGTTGAGTGCTGTAGTAATTTGCAGCTTATGTAGTGCTTACAATGAGTTCTGAACAAGTGCTGAGTTCAAAGAAACAGATTTGAGTGCTGAAACTAGAAAACTGGCTAGTTATAAGAAAAAAAAAACTAAGCTAGAAGGCTTCCCTCCAACATAGAAGGGCTTGGGGGCTCAGAAGCTTACAAACAGTCTAATACCACTTAACAGGAAAGGCAGGAAACAAGCTTAATTTTTTTTTTCTGTTTCCCAGATGCTCTCTTTGTACACAGTAGGAGTGCCTGAAATCAGAATATGATCTCACTGCACTCAGTTGAGTGAGCAAATGAGATGGGCCCAGAAGGAGTATCCAAACACAAATTTACAAGAGGGGCGGGCAGATTAGAGTCAAAACTTCCAGTTCAGTTAATATGCCTGCAACACAGTTAAATCAATTTAAATACAGTATTATTTAAAAAATGCAGATAAAGGTACTTAAATTATCTAATACTTCCAGTTGAATACAACTAGATCTTAGCTGGCCAAAGCTGAGCTTTTTAAGCAGAAAATATTTCAAACTGTACCACTTAAATAGGCAAGGACAGGAAATCAAAGAATGTGGCTACCCCCACACCTGCAATTACTAACAAATAATAAAATTCAAGCAAGCACTGACTGAAGAGCAGAGTCAAAACTTCCAGTTCAGTTAATATTCCTGCAACACAGTTAAATCAATTTAAATACTGTATTATTTGAAAAAGTGCAGATAAAGGTACTTAAATTCTCTTATACGTCCAGTTGAATACAGCTAGATCTTAGCCGGCCAAAGCTAAGGTTTTTAAGCAGAAAATATTTCAAACTGTACCACTTAAATAGGCAAGGACAAAGTATTTAGAGTAGAAAGGTCTAGTATGGGTCTCCAGGCTTTGTCTTTTCTGGGGACCAGGAAAAGTCTTAAGTAAAATCCTTGTCCCTGTTGTGGCACTTTTTGAATAGCTCTCATGTCCATGAGGGCTGTAATTTGTTTTTGTGCCTCTGCCCATTGATTTTGTGGCAGGTCTGGCATTCCTTTTAGCCTTGGTAGAGTGTGAAAGTGGAACCTGTAACTTTGAGACACAATATTCAGAACCCATTTGTCTTGAGTGATTATATGCCAATTTTGAAAAAAAGTGCTAGTTTCCCCCCTAAGAGAGCTGCCAAAAGGCAAGTGCTTGGCATTCGAAGGGGGAAGTCATTGGGACTGTTTCCTGTATGGTTGTGACTTGTCTTCACCTCCTTTTGGGGTTGAAGCACCCCACTGAAGTGGTCTCCAAGAGCCTTGGGGCTGAGATCTGCCTCTTGGGCATCTGTATCTGCCTCTTTGTGGTCTGTCTGACACTGGAAAGGACCAATTCTTTGAAGGCCAATTTCTGTTAAATTGAGGTGCTTTTGTAGCTAGCTTTAGAGGATTTGATGATAGATCTCCGTTTTCTGCAGAGGCTAACAAGGGGGGTTTTCCAGTCTTGAGAATTCACCCTTTTCTGCAACAGTTTTTTCTTTCTGTTGTACAGTTTTGTTTATGGTGGGGGACCACCAGACTGGCTTTCTTTTTTTTGGAGGAGAGCATCTTGGTTCTGTTTGGTATGGCCCATTCCATGCACTTGTGCATGTGCTCATACAGTGCATTGGTTTATGACTCAGCAGTCATGCACCTATTTTTCATTTGCATGGGTGTTGTGAAGTTAGCCACCTCTGTTTTTAGAAGTCCAAAATTGGCAGTGGGACACTCAGAAAGAGAGCCCACTGAACAATTTTTTACCCCCACCATGATGAGAGGCAGCTATAGGAGCCCATCATCCAAGTAGTCATCAGTGCTGTTTTGGTAGACCCTGATCTCTGGGCCAACTGTTAGTTCACAACACCAGCCTCCCAGCATACATGCAGTTTGCTGTCCATGCCAAAGTCTGACTACAGCATACTCTGTTTTGTGGGCACACCTCCCATCACAGCTTAACTGATGTGGACATTTACCTCTGTACTGACAGTTGGCCTCGGGGATTCACAAGATGTTAGGATGGGTAAACAAGCATCAATCACCTACTCACTCCAGCAAAAAAAATGGCAATTCCAAGAACTTGTTTGTCTGCTTCTCAAGGCTAATGTATGCAAATGAAGATCTGCACAACACATTATAGACAGTCCCACTGCTATCTTAAATTCCAAAAGAATCACATCAATCCAGTTATTATGCCACACCATAGGGCAAGTAGGAAGTGGGGTAGAATGCCTGTATACACTAGCATGCACAACCAGACACCTTATCCCAGACCACCCCAAAACAGTATTAAAGTGAGTGCAAACTTATGTCAAAGCATCTCCCAACAACATATTTTATGTTCCCATGACACACAGCGTCAGGCTAAAAGATAATGTAGTAGATCCCACTGCACATACATGTCTACTGCTGTGGTCAGCAATAACAAAAGCTTGGTGGCTATAACTATGAATATATACACCCACTTTTTTTCAAAAATAGATCAAACTTACATTTGCATACATGAGATGGTGTGACCTCATGCTCCTTCAGTAGTCTAGTAACTGTCTGCATCATGTGTGGTCTGTAGTTGTCTTGCAGATCCTATTCTATGAATGACAGGCTCTGTAGCTGTCTCTACTGTCTCACTCACAAAACAAACCACTACTACCCACATCCTTTCTCATAATTACAACCCTGGATTCTGTTTCCCTACTGTGCAATTCATTTCTCTTCTGCTCCTGTAAACATATGAAGCACCATTGGCAGCCAACTGTGCCACATGTCCAGCACTACACAATAAGGTCTCTAACACATCTGCCTTTGTATAATGCTGGCAGTGATCTGTCAGGTGTTACTGTATAACATGTCACAACTGACTTTGTATGGTGCTAGCTATAACTTGGCAGGTGTCATACCTAATGAGGAGTACCGTAACAATGAATGATGAAATTGCATCAAGTGGCATTGTCTTAGCACAGAGATCTTGAGAAGACTACTCTGTATGTTTGCTCCACTACATTCACATGTGTGTACTAGACTAATGGCCCTAGAGCCTTTACAAGCCTAGCCCATAGGATTACCCTGGGATCGTGCCACCCGACCTTAGTTACTACTGCCTCTGTCAAATAGAGCCACTGGAGTGATCCCCGGGGTGAATTTTCTATTTCCCATCCACTCATCAAGATTTCTCTTGAAGAGGGCCAGTGAGGAGCTCTAACTCCTTTTCCTCAAATATTTGGCAGCCATGAATTTCTTGTCTGGACAATGCAGCAGCTCTTGGCAGAAACTTACACAATGCCTCCTTGAGTCTTCCATTATCCAGCCTATTACATACAGGATAATCTAGTCTGCTGAATGGGATTTTCAGTGGATGAACGGGGAGAAAATTGGGATAGAAGGGAAGATAGTGGAACAAGTGAACAGTTTCAAGTATCTTGGAGAGGTGGTTGATGAGAAGGGAAGTCTGAATGAAGAGGTCAAAGCTAAAATTCAGAGGGTCTGCAGCCAACTGGCATAGTAAGTCAGATGTAGAGTATGACAAGAAAATGCAAAAGAAGCTGAAAAGTAAGGTGTACAAAACGGTTTACTATCAAAATGTTAAAATGCATTTATGCAAGTGTTTGGAATGCCGAACTTAAATGCTGAAATTTGAAATTATTTTTCCCTCTAATGTCAAACATGGTAAAATTGGAGTTCAACATTTCATATTTCTGGGAGTTTTGTGCGAAAACCCATTTGCAGTCCAGGACGTAAAACAGGAATAGAGCTTCGGCATTGCAGATTCGGTAAAATAATTTCCAACATTATGAAACCTTGAAATCAGCCTTTCGTAGAAGTGTCAGTTGAACGGATGTGTTTCAACATTTTGATGGTAAACTGTACAAAACAGTGGTGCAACCAGTACTACTGTATGGTACATAAATCTGGGAAGTAAAGGCAGAGCAGATGAGGAAGTTAAGGTGATGGAAATGAAGTGTCTTAGACAGGTGGTAGGATGTACACTGTGGGACAGATGAAGAAATGAGGACATAAGAGCTGAAGCCAAAGTAGCTCCAATTGTGGAAAAGGTCAAAGAGAAAGTACAGTTGTGTACACTTACCATAAATGTAGATGTTCAAGTGTATTCACTGTTGCAGTCATTACATTTGGGTTATCTGCCTGCAGGTAGCCCTCAGCCGACCTGAATACCAGAGTCTTCGGATTTCTGCGTCGGATGCTGTCACTTCTTCCATGACGTCAGGGGTATAAAACATGCAGCCGACGTCATTACATCAGTTTTTCTTGCCCCAGATGTCAGGTGCCCCACAACAGGAAGCAATTATATGGTATGGTACACCCCCATCAAAAAGGAAATACACATGAAAAAATAGAGCCAACAGAAGTCAGGGGGCTGGAGGGAGGGTAACCAGGATTGCAACAGTGAATACAGTCGAACATCTACATTTATGGTAAGTGTACACAACTGTACTATGTTCTTTGTGTTTCACTGTTGCAGTCATCACATTTGGGTTGATTCCCAAAGCTAAGGAAGGGAGGAGGTATTTAAAGAGCATTACGGCCAGCTATTAAGCCTTGCAAGACTGCTGTGGCAAATCCAGCTCTGGATTTAGAAAAGACAGGCAGGTGGTAATCCTTGGTGAAGGTATGTATAGAGCTCCAGGTAGCAGCCTCCAGGATGTCACTGGTAGGGACTCCTCTGTGAAATGCTGTAGAGGTAGATGCAGCCCCAGTGGAATGTGATCTTATCCCTTTGTGGGGTAGGTTTTCCATAGTGCTTGTAGCAGAAATGAATGCAATAGGCTATCCATTTGGAAATGGTTTGCTTTGAAATGGCCTTCCCCTCTGCCCCTGCAGCAAAGCCACCTAGCAGCTGGTCAGATTTTCTGAGAGGCTTAGTCCTGTCCAAATAGAATCCAAGTTGTCTGTGCACATCCAGAGAGTGCAGTATCCATTCCCCTTTGTTTTGTGGAATAGGGAAAAAAGTAGGCAAATGAATGGGCTGGTTTAGGGCCACACTAGACACTACCTCGGGCATAAAGGAAGGATTAGTCGTGAGGGAAACCCTGTCTACATGGAAGATAATAAAGGGTTCCACTGTCACGAGGGCCTGTAATTCAAACACTATTCTTGCTGAAATGATGGCTAGAAGTATGGCTGTTTTCCAATAAAGGAATTTCAACTCTGCTGTTGCAGCTGGCTCAAAGGGGGTAAGAGTGAGCTTTTCCAATACAAAGTTAAGGTCCCACGGAGTGGGAGCTCTCCTGGGGGGGGGTCTTAAATTTTTGGCCCCTCTAAGGAATTGTTTTAGCAAGGGGTGAGAGAAGAGGGGTGGCTCAGTATGTGCTGAAATGGCAGAGGCATGAATCTTAATTGACGAGAAGGATAGGCCCTCGTGGAGCATTTCTGTTAAGTATTCTAGTATAAGAGGTAAGCTGGGCACCGTTGTGCCCATCCCCTGAGCCTGGCTCCAGGAACAGTATCTTTTCCACTTTTCAGCACAGGATTTTTTGGTACTAGGCCTCCTTGCCTCCAGAATGACATCCCACACCTGCTTACTGAGGGATGCTAGAGGAGAGCTCATGGAATTAGCCAGGCTGCAAGGTTCAGGGTTTGAAGCTGAGGGTCCAGAATCTGGCCCACCTGCTGGGAAAGCAGGGAAGGGGTCTGAGGCAGGTGCCATGGTTGTAGCAGTGTCAGACTGTGCAAGAGGGGGTACCAGTGCTGGCGTGGCCAGTCTGGTGCAATCAGTACTGGCTTGTCCTGTTTGATCTTTAGTAGAACCTTCAAGAGGAGAGGCATAGGGGGAAAGGCATAAACCAAGAGGCTTTCCCAGGTAAACAACAGGGCATCCACTTTCCAAGCTAGACTTTAGGGATTCTGGTTCAGAATTTGTTCAATTGGTAGTTCTGAGGGGAGGCAAAGAGGTCTACCTCTGGGGTCCCCCATTTGTTCCTCAAGAGGTTGAATATTTTGGGTTCTAGTTTCCATTCATGTGGGTCTATGAGATTTCTGCTTAAGTTGTTTGCCAGTGAATTTAGTTTGCCTGGCATGAATTGAGCTTGTAGGTGCACTTGGTAGTTCAAGGCTGTGCTCCACAGAGCCATGGCTAGTCTGCAGAGAGGGTAGGAGTGGGTCCCCCCTTGCTTGTTTATGTACCACATAACTGTGGTGTTGTCTGTCTTTACCAATAGTTGTCCTGGAAGAATAAGGTCTTTGAAGGCTGTCCGAGCATTCTGCACAGCTAACATTTCTTTTTGATTGATATGCAGGTGCATTTGTCTCTGGTTCCATTTGCTCGGAATACACTGCCCTGCCATGTGAGCTCCCCCCATGTCTGATGCGTCTGTTGTTAGGGTTTGGGCGGCAGGGGGTAGAGTGAAAGGGAGTCCCTTGTTGTGGTAGCAGGCCTCGGCCCACCAAAGGAACTCTGTCCTTAGACAAGGAATGATAGGAATCATTGTTTCTAGGTCCTGAGAATGTTGACACCATAGACTTTTTAGATACCACTGGAGTTTCCTCATATGCAGTCTTACATATGGAATTAGCAGAATGCAGGAGGCCATGAACCCCAGAGCTTGCAGTACTTTCCTTGGAGATAGCTGGGTTTTTGTGGCTAATAGTTTAAAATAGGTTGTCAAATAAACTTGTTTCTCCAGAGTGAGGAATGCCATCTGGGAAGTTGTGTTGAAGCCTGCTCTCAGGAATACAATCTGTTGGCAGGGTACTAGGTGAGATTCCTTTTCATTGATGGTGTAACCCAGTGAGGTTAGAAGTTTCTTTACAAATGCCAGGTGTTGTAATAGCAAGTCCTGGCTTTCTGCCTGAATCAGACAATCGTCCAAGTATGGGTAAATTTGAATATTTCTTCGCCTGCAAAATGTAATGGCGAGCTAGACACTTTGTGAACACCCTGGGCGCAGTAGATAAGCCAAAGGGAAGTGCAGAGAACTGAAAGTGCATGGAGCCCGCCCTGAAATGTAGGTATTGTCTGCAGGATTCTCTTATTGGGATGTGCAGGTAAGCTTCCTTTAAGTCTAGGGTTGCAAGCCAGGCATCCTTGGTTAGCACAGGAAGAAGCTGTTGAAGAGTTAGCATTTTGAATTTTGAAACCACCAGAAAGGTGTTGAGAATAGAGAGGTCCAGGATAGGACACCAGGAGTTTTCGTTTCTGGGTACCAGAAAAAGTCTTGAGTAAAAACCTTGTCCCCTTAGTTCTGTTGGGACAGGCTGAATAGCCCTGATACTGAGAAGAGAGAGAACCTGCTGTTGGGCCTCTGCCCATTGATTTGGGGGGAGGTCTGGCCAACCATTTGGGGTTGGTAGTGTGTGAAAGTGGAATCTGTATCTGCAGGAAACTATGTTCAAAACCCATTTGCCCTGGGTAATGAGTTCCCAGTTTTTTGTATGCAGGGAGAGCTTTCCTCCTAAGGGAGCAAGTAGTTGAGCAGGGCTTGAAAGGATTAAGGTTAAGTCATTGTGCCATTTTTCTGTAAGGGGGTTGCTTACTACTCCCTGCTTTGGAAGTGTGAGCCTCCCACTGCTTAGATCTGTGCATAGTCTGAGACTGAAGTCTTGGTGGTCTGCTGTTCCTTGGTTTGGACTGAGAAGGCCTGGAAGGGACTGGAAAGGACCAGTTCTTTGAAGGCCAATGCCTACTGAATCTGGGAGGCTGTACTTGTAGAAAATCTTTAACAGTCTGCATAGATTTAGCTTTCTCCTCTATCCTTTTGAGGAATTCCTCTGCCTTGTTGCCAAAAAGGCAATCTTGGTTTAAGGGTGCATCCAGTAATTTAGCTTTAACATGATTTGGTAAGTTTTGTTCCTTAAGCCAAGCATGCCTTCTAAGTACAGACCCAGTGACAGCAGACCTGCAAGATGCTTCTAAAGCATCAAAACCACATTGCAAAGTATGTTTACCAACTTGTTCTGCAGAATGCAATAAATCTTGCAAGTCTTTGTGTTCAGCACGGTCAGGAATCAACATCATTTTCTGTTTAGTAGTCCCATAATATGTTGCTGATACTTTAACATATGAAACTGGCAACTTAAAGCCCTAATGGCCAAAGTAGCACAAGTGTATACTTTCTTACCCAATCTGTCTAAGGCTCTAGAATCTCTATCAGAAGGGGTAGGATTTTTCTCAGCAGTAGCCTTAATGCCTTTTGGTCCTTGGGAAATGGTCTCTGGATCCGCAGTAGGATTCTTGAAGAGGAACTTGTGAAAGTCAGGTACTCTGTAGTACCTGTCAGGTTTTCTGGGAGCTGGAGGTAAAGTGTCTGGGGTAAGGCTAGATTCCAAGAAAACATCATCTACAATAGCCAGAACAGGAGGGATACTTAGAGGCCTATGTTGAGGCAGGGAGTAAGAATTCCCTAAATCTCTTTTTGGACTCAGAATAGTCATGGCTTTCCCAGCAGAAATGCTCCCTAAGGGTATTGCAGGGTTTCACCAAAAGAAAAATCTTCTGGAGGGGAAGCAGAGGGAATGGAATCCTCTGCATCAGAATCCTCATAAGTAGATAGGGGCAAATCCTGGTAATTAGAAGGAGCAGAGATATCAGATTCCTGATCAGAAATATTAGAAAAAAAAATGTTCTAGGTCTCTTAGAGGGGGAAGGCTGGCTTCCCCTAATTAAGGTAATAAGGTCTTCAGCCATTCTAAGCATTTGTTTTTGAGGCATATGGGCCTGAGTCAGCGGTTTGGTCTGTTTTCTAGGCGTAGTGGGAGTTTTAGGCCTGAGGAATTCGGTACTTCTAGTTGGAAACTATGCCGTTGGTTTAATATGAGAGTCCGTAGGCCTGAATACACCCTCAGAAGCCGGTGCCTGCACAGTGGCTCCTGACCCATCCAAGGTAGAAACGTTCCATAGTCAAAGAAGCATCTCACGGCATACCGGTCTCTGATGGGTCTCAGTAGAGGCCTACGAATCTGTAGTAGCAGGTATCAGGGGCTGTGAAAGCGCCTCACTGAGTATCGGCGGACTGGCGACTAGCTTAACGGAAGCATTGTCGGAAGTTCTGGACCTATGCGGTCTGTCTCTGTCTTTATCCTTACTTTTTTTGGAAGATCAGTAGTTGGATGGCTTAACAAAGCCATTTTGGAGTATGGAGATCGAGAACGAAAGTATTTAGCTACAAAAACAGCCCGGCGACAAATAGTTTGGGCATTGAACAAGGCACAAAATTGACAGCGAGGGACATCGTGGTCTGGGCCTAAACAGGTGACGCAGTAAGAATGAAAATCTCTAGGAGGTATTTTCTTTCCACAGACAAGACAATTGTTAATTTTTTCTGACATCTGTTAGAGCAAGAAAAAAGATTCCCCAGTGGGGTACTTATCTTTGTTTTTGAAGACTTCTGGTCTGAAACTCAAACGAAAATTTCAGGAGTCGGCCGACCGGCACTTGCGAACTGCTTCTGCTTTGGGCACCGCACATCAAGAAAGACTGATATAATGGCGTCGGCTGCATGTTTTATACCCCTGACGACCTGACGTCATGGAAGAAGTGACAGCATCCGACGCAGAAATCCAAAGACTCTGGTATTCAGGCCGGCTGAGGGCTACCTGCAGACAGATAACCCAAATGTGATGACAGCAACAGTGAAACATGAACAACATCAGATTACAGTGATTCGGGCATATGGGCAGAAAAGCAGAAGACAGTTTAGTGAAGATGATTTGGGACAGACAGGAAGAAGGCAAGAGGAAATGAGGGCATTCAGCAAAGAGGTGGATGGATTGTGTAACAGAAATTCTGTGAGTCAGGCATTAGTGTCAAAGAAGCTAGGAGTGTGGCACTGAATCGAGAGAGATGGCGACAGTTAACAGGACACCCTGACCCCATACAGAAAAATGGGGAAAAAGGGTTTGAAAATGATGAATGGGGAGAAAACCTTCAAAGTCAGACATACATGCAGTCAGGTAACATAACACACTAAATACAGTGGTTATTACAAAAAAAAAAAACACGTTATAAAAAATGTAATTACATGCCTGAGTACACAAGGCTACTTAATAGCAGTAGGAAAAAAAAGTTAATGTAAGAAACTGAATAGAAAGTCTCACATCATGATTTGAAACTACTAGAAAAAGTACATCATGATTTGGACTTAGTTAAAAATATGTTGGTTAAGCATGACTTTTTATTTAAATCAGCATAAAATTATGCAATTTGCTAATGGCATGAGGTTCCTACTCCTGAAAAGGTTTGAAAAGATATAATAATGGTTACACTTAACAAAATATCTACATCTTAACAGCCTTTCAGTGTACATTATACATAAAACTGCCTCTACTACTTTTGGTTAAGTAATTATAGGGTGCAACACTGGCTACTATGACAGTATCTAAGACTGTGTGTAGCAAACTGGATTAGCAAAACTCTTTATTGTTAATTATAATTAATCTACACACAGTATGAAGTTTACATACTAACTTTTCTTATAATGTTACTGGTTATTTTATAACAAAAATGTCAATGCACAGATGATCATATGCTACACAAACAGTGGTGTTTGGAACTCTGGAATAAAGTGCCATTACAAAACTGTTTGTTTTGCTTTGAAGACGAATACCAATGTGACCAAGATAAGTCAGTAAGTGCCATTTTCTAGGATTTATTGATTTAAGAGGTTGGTAACTTACTCATTGTGTGTCCAGTTGATATCAACAATGCTCTCAACTCCTTTGGAAAGTTCCTTCACCTGGACAATGTTTTGCTGTTGCACGGACTGCAGGAATTTGGAAAACTAAAGATAATTAAAAAAAAAAAATTGAAGACAATATAAAGATTGTATGCCATATACAGCAATAAGGGTACTTGACCCAACTGACTATATAACCATGATAATCCAGCAAGCATTTTAAATACAGTCTACAACTTGAACTGCTGTTATCAGTTCATCCCAACATTTTCTCCATTTCACCAAGCTCTCCCATATATATATATATATATATATATATATATATATATATATAGTGTTAGATATGTTTAGAAATGTATAAATGCATGTGCACATCTATTTGCTAGTTAGTTGCATATACACGTCTGTTGCTATAATATATGTAGGAATAATAGTCAGGTAGATGTATGTATTTCTGTTTGCTAGCATAGGTATATTAAAGGGTTAAACTGTTCTTGGCTGAAAGCAAGGGAAAAAAATCAAATAAATAAGGTGGCATTCATTCAAGCAATGTAACATGAAGTCTGATACAGCTTGAGACAAGCTGAATGTTCAGTGTCTAAAACATGCTTTAAGGACTACAGATAAGGATCCAGGTGCAAGGAAAGAACTGTTATGCAATTCACCTTGAAACAAGAACACAAAGGAACTTATTTAACAGACTGCATGACATCAAGGGCAGGGATATCCAAAGACAGTTTTCACACAGACCAGAAAAGACTCTCTAAATACCAAGATAATGACTTTGAGAGTTCCCAAAACAGTGCTTTCATAAGAATGTATATATGTGAGATGTAATCTGTTTTCTAGGGAGATCTGTTAGAGCTGTTTCATGGAGAACATCATTCATGTTGTATTGAAAAGAAACCTGAAGACATAAAACCCTGCAAGCTACACTGTATTGTATGTCTCATCTGTTATATAGACAGTTATTTTAATAGTTATGGTGCACAGTTTAAAAGGTTAATAATCTGCAAAGTTTATGTGCAGTCATCACACTTTGGTTTTCTACAAGGCACGCAGCATTCAGCACAGACATCGAAACATCTACAATTAATCAATGGCAAGCCTAGCCTGCATTTAAACACTGGGGAAGTGGTGCAGTGTCTGTGCCTTGTATAAGGTCACTTCAGTGAAAGCGCAGTAGCTAACATGTATGTATATGCACGTGATTGGGTCCGGAACAAAGGCACTTTGATTTCTTCAGTCTGCAGCAGTACAGTTCCTTAGACGCCTGAATCCAAAAAAGGAATGCCATGCAGAAAGTAAGTAGTGCCATCAATTCTACAAGATTGGTAACACTTCAGGTTTGAGTCTGTAACTGCTAGATTCGTGTTGAGTCTGTAACTGCTAGATTCGTGTTATCAGCTTTTCAAGTAACTACAAAAGTTTTCCAACCATCTATGGTGCTCATAAGTGGCCAGCTGAAGTCAACGTGGTCTTTGGTAAAAAAAAAATGTTGGTAGTTACATATCTATGAATGCCATAAATCAGGCTAGTACAAAAGATGGTAAATACAGTAGGACTATTATTGTGTCAATTTTAGATAGACTACAGAAGCTGTGTAAATAGCATATTAGCAAATGTAAGACCTTATTAGGGCAAGTTGACATTCAAAAAATATGTAAATGCATTACTTTTGACTGGTATCTTAAACAGCAACATGATTGGTATGACAGCAATGTTTACAGTGCATGTAATATAAAACTGCTTTCTGTGTGCAATGTCATAAAAGTACTATTGTTAAGGGTAAACAACCAGATAATGGTCATACACTTGCATTATATGTCCTGTCACCACATGTAAAATGTTAATTTCAAAGTTACATCAGTCAAGTCAGTCATTGACAGAATCTTCTGCACATCTTGTTAGACAAAAGTGGCATCAAAATACTGCACAGATAACCGAGACAATGTTCATGGTGAACTGACAAAAAGATTTAATGAACATCTAAGAGACACAGTGAATTCAGAAAGTTTAAACAACATATGCAAAGACTTTTTCAGATGTGCATAAGAGATTTAGAGTCATCAGAACAAAATACTAAAATGCATCAGACATCTGTGCAAAATCACAAGACAAAAATAATCTGGTTAATAAAGAGTTAAAGCAACAACAATTAGCTACACTGACAAAAAGAAAGATTCTAGACCTGACCCAGCAGTTAAATACACTAATAAAAAATAATTTACGACATACTATTCTACATCTAGAAAATGGTTAGCATACACAGCAGAATCTAATGTAACTTTCATTCTGTTAAAGCAAGACACTTAGCACTTAAACAGTAACGTAAAACGTATGATTCTGTTCTCATAGCATAGATGCAGAGATAGTCTCATAGCTAAATCACCATTTTAAATGACAAAACAGTTCTAGGGCATAAAAATCAAATAAAAGTAGTTAAAAGCAGTAAAGACATGAGGTCACAAGACTGACATGCATGTATTTTCTTTTCACCTAAAGTGCATCTGTTTAAAATAATGCACAAGAGCAAAAGGCAGACAACAACAAATGTAAATATATCTGTTTTAGGCATGTGCTAGCTAAGACAATATTTTGTAATTGCATAACAGCATCAAACATAGCAGAGACTCCAGCAAAAACAATATTCAAAAGTAATATAAGGTTGTACTGAGTACATAATGCTACAATTAAATCCCAAGTTTAAAATTTATGCATAGTTAGACAAATTAGAAATATTTATTATAGTTGTAAGTGTTCTACAAATGTATTCTAATATCAAGTTGAAAGAGTATTAGCAAATGACTGAAGGTAAAAAAAAGTGCTGAAAGGGTTAAGAGATATACTATGGTTTAACAGTCTGGAATGCGTAGGACAATAAAAAAGTAAAACATTTTGATTTATGTGAGCTCAAATCTTTCCAGGCTGGAATGGGTAGTTACAAGGAAGGTTGCATAAGATAAAATGTTACTGGTATTGAAATTTACAAGGTCAAAAATGAGAAGTATTCATACAGCATTAAGCAAAAAAGAAACAAAGTTTGCAAAAATCCTATTTAATAATTGCAATAAAACATCACATTTGTGCATACATGTCATTAATAATCTGTTTGCAAGTAAATACTAAAAGTAATAAAAATCTCAGTTACAGCCAGTAAATGAGCCAATGGTATGCAGTTAAAATAAATTATGCAGGTCCCTTGCCAAGTAGCAGTAAACATCTTTTCAAAATGGGTAAAGGCATTTCCTACTAAAACTATGACAGCAAAATCAACAGCAGAAGCTTTATAAAAAATATTTATTTTTTTGTCATCAGAAATGGCCAAAAATGATCAAATCAGACAATGGTCCACAGGTTGTTAGTAACCTAATAAAGCAAATGTGTAAGACCAAAGTGTCGCAGTTTGGGTAACAGCCAGGGAGCAGGCATACATTCAGTTCTCACAGCATAAAGTAAATAAACAATGCTACAATAAAATGCTGTTTACTACAGGGTGAAAGGGCATGCTTTAATTTTTAGACTGACTGAGTAAACAGTACTGTAAAAAGAACTAAAATAAAGGTACAATGAAAAACATATTGGTCTCTGCTAATAATTCAGTAATTATTAAAAGACAACCATGCTTTTTTACTGTAATTAAGTAATTAAAGTATCATCAACATGTACGGTAGTAAAACAAAAATACCAAAGCTACATTTTAATGTTTCAAGTAATGTAATTTGCAGGCTTCAGTTTAATACTAAGTTTGTAAACTAGACTGAGTGTACATTTCAGCCATGTATGTACAAATACAAAAACATTCTGTACAAGCAAGCGTACGCTGTACAGTAAATGGTTTAATATTTAAACATCATTGTTTTCGATCTGCGTAAATGGACAATTTTGCATTCAAGTTTTAAACCGTTCACAGAAATTGCTACTCAATTTATTTTATATAGTAACAAGCCAAAGCTTGACATTTATGACGTCTGTTTTATTTAAAAAAAAAAGACTGCAATGCCTTTGCAAGAATATCCACAAGCATTGTTAATATAAAATCACTGTATAGAGTCATATTCAGCAATTGCAAAATACAGTTCATAACTGGTAAAATGAAAAAAGTCGTTAAATTAAACAGTTCGTCCATTTTTTATAGTAATGCTTGTTATCAATGAGTTGACAATAACTTGCTGCATCAAAAGGTATTTTTAAAATAAAACAGAGGGAATTGTTAGATATGTTTAGAAAGTTATAAGTGCACGTGCACAGCTATTTGCTACTTAGATGCATATACACATATGTTGCTATAATATACGTAGGAATAACATAGTCAGACGCATGTATTTCTGTTTGCTAGCATAAGTATATTAAAGGGTTAAACTGTTCTTAGCTGAAAGCAAGGAAAAAATCAAATAAATAAAGTGGCATTCATTCATGCATGCAATGTAAGAAAGTCTGGTACAGCTTGAGACAAGCTGAATGTTCAGTGTCTAAAACATGCTTCAAGGACTACAGATACGGATCCAGGTGCAAGGAAAGAACAGTTACATAATTCACCTTGAAACAAGAACACAAAGGAGCTTATTAACAGACTGCATGACATCAAGTGCAGGGGTATCCAAAGTCAGTTTTCACACAGACCAGAAAAGACTCCCTAAATACCAAAGTAATGACTCAGAGTTCCCAAAAGAGTGCTTTCATTAAGAATGTATATATGTGAGATGTAATCTGTATTCTAGGGATATCTGTTTAGCTGTTTCATGAAGAACATCATTTATGCTGTATTGAAAAGAAACCTGAAGACATTAAACCTTGTAAGCTAAACAGTATTGTACGTCTCGTCTGTTATATAGTCAATTATTGCGCACAGTTTAAAAGGTTAAAAATCTGCAAAGTTTATGTGCAGTCATCACACTTTAGTTTTCTACAAGGCACGCAGCATTCAGCACAGACATCTAAACATCTACTATTAATTTATCATATGGCACTAAACTGAGATGCATAAATTGCACTGCCCCTTCTTATAGAATATGTTAATTTCCACTCCTCCTCCTTTCCTGTTCCCCTCTCTGCCAGCAAGACATTCAGAACACAGTATCAATAAAACTAATTCAATGTAGAAAATACATAAATTCACCATATCAATGATTTGTTAACTATGTCTTCTAAAAGAAAAGCATTCACCATTCAATCCATTTCAAATGCCATTTCGCAGATTCATCATTATCTCTTTAAGAGATGAACACTATTGCAAAACCATTGAAAAAGCTAATTGGCTACCTATGAAACAAAGAGCTGATTTGCTATGTGCTTCTCAACTAACTGAAACTTATAAAGAATGACACCTTCCCTCCACTAACTTCCAAACTATTCAGAGATGCATCAACATACAACCTTAGACATCTCAAGCACTCATGTCCTCCCCTCCAAACCCTACAATCCAGGCTTTGCTGAACAGGCCATGCTTTCTCAGTTCTCAAACTGTGGTAATCTTTCCCTTCTTTTCTTAAAGATCATTCCTCTTACCCCATTTTCCGCTCACAAATAAAAGCACATTTCAAAACTCTAGGCAAATACAACTGCTATCTCTGTTCATATAACAATCTCTTCACTCCCTTCTTCTGTCTACATACCTTACTTTGATTATTTTTGGTTGTGATTCTTTCAGAATGTCAACTCTGATGCCACAATATATATAATGCAGGTATATACTGTGTTTTGTCACTTACTCTGTATATAATGGCCTTTACTCCCTCAAGCTAACTATATTCATTACATATATAATATGTGCATTCATTGCATTTTATCATTCATATAATGTTGTGTAACTATTGTGTTTTCCTTGAGCTCAGACTAAAAAGAGTCCAATAGGATCACTGCTCTACCCCCATTAACAAATTCAAATGAAATAAATGAGTTTTCTTTTCGTTGTTTTTTATTACCCAACATGACAATATATTTTGCTTATCTCCTTTACTTGTCACATTGACTACAGCTAGACATCTTAATTTTTCTGTGTGGCACAATGTAACTTATACAATTACTATTTATATGTTTAATGAATTTAACAGGATGAGCACTAAATCTTATCCAAGTGCTCATATTTTGATTGCTATGTGCTCTTTAAACATACAAAGCATTCCTGAGGAATGGAAAATGGGAACAGAGATTTAACCTGCAAAGAAAATCTTAAAAAGCATACAGGCAACTTCAAACCAGTTGACTGGAGGCTAGTTCCTACATACTGAAAACAAAAATGTTTTTCAGATTCTGATCTTTAAAACAAATTAGCAAGAATTTTCCAAAGGCAGATCTTGTAAAATAATTGTAAACATATATAATAAGGACACTTCTTCATGGACAAAGGGGAACTGCTAATGTGGTACCAAACAACAAGGACACCACCAATAAACTCAAAAAGCCATTACTGTGAAAGTCAATAAAACAGCGAAACGCACAGTTGAAAGTACCATAAAATTTAATAAACAATACAATGTACTGAGCACTTTCGTCTTATAACAAAGACTTCATCAGAGTGATGCACAAGGGGAGTCAGTATCAATATATATACAGTGAATAATCAATCACAAGGCTGCAACAATTAACACATTTTATAAACAAATTAAAATAAAAAAAATTCCTATAAAAACCTGACACAAGTGGGTTGTATAATGCATGCATTAAATTTACCAGAATCACCTTTATTAGCTCAAAATCTATAACAAAGTATGTAAAAATAAATAAATATATATATATATATATATATATATATATATATATATATATATATATATATATATATGAATTAAATGATACCTGCTTTCAGAAACAGAAATGGTATCGTTCATGCCAGGGGCAAGCGAGTCATTAAGCCTTACCTGCCAACTTAGTTCTTAGACTTCCAATGAAGATTCGATATCCCTACATAACAAAGTCACCAAAACCTGATCAATAACAAAGAAGGTGAACTTCCTAAAACTGGGACATAAATTTTAATGCCTGTATAAGGTGCTGGTGGTTTTCTTCCTATTAATTTCATAAATGTGTTCCCTTATCCTGTCTCTCAACCTAGTAATAAAAATAGCATGGTTCCAAAGTTACCTGACATTCAGTACTTTTTAAATTTACCACACTAATTCATTGTCTGTCATTGTGCCACTAAAGACAGGAGCCCCCCAAGGCTCAATATTAACTCCCCGTCCTCCTTCGGCACTTGGTAATGATGTTTTCCCCTTAACTCCCTTATCCCAATGTTGTCTTCTGTACTGATGATGTTCATCTTATTGAATCTAGCAAAATACATTCTGGCCAACACGAAAAAAATTACAAAACAATTTCACTGATATCTGTAGATGCTCACTTGGTAAACACTTAACCCTCCCCAAGAAAACAATGTAAGGGTCTTTGGAAGTACGCAGAAAGTGGTTTCAGTCCCCTCTTCTGTTGAGGGATCACCAAGGCAACAATACTCCCAATGTCTTGAGCAATACCTTAAACTGGGACTAAATGCATTGCACTCCTTCACTTCTCGCACAGATACAATTACCAATAACGTTTTGGTGCGATTAAAATTTTGCCACATCATTATACAGCTTCTATAACTGATTGCTTGAACTGCCATTTTCAAAAATATTCTACTTCTAAAACTTGATTATGGTTTATCTTTGCTGACTCTGCATTTATCTTACAATATTAAGGAAAAAAAAACAAAATCTTAAAATTCACGCTTGTAGCAGATTCTCTTGTAAGCAGTGGCACCCTACTTAATGACACTGTGTGGCTATCAATAATACATAGGTCCACTTTTCTTGTCTGCACTCCACGTTTCAAAGTCTTAAACTTGTGCTACTGTGCCCCCCCCCCCCCCCCCATGAAAACAGCACTCATATTTAGGCACAAAATTAGCCCCTGAGAGACTTATTAAATGCCAACCTTTCTCTTGCCCATCCAAGCGTCAAAACTGCTATTATGGAAAGATCATTCACTAGACGAGGTCCTCCCTTTTGGAATACCCTTCCCAGAGAAGTAAAAACCCAAGACATACTTGAGGCCTTTAAACATGCTTTCAAAGATCATCTTCTTAATGTAGTCCAATGCACCTGCTACTGTTGCAATGGTTAATACCAAGTAACAATTCAAGCTATTAGCCACTTTGTACATTACTGGCCTTGTTCCTGTATTCTTATATTGCTTTAAATGTTACCTGATGTTTCTGTAATGTATAGTCCTCTTGCTTATAACTTATGTTTTTACCAAGTTATTTGTACTTCCTGATAGCTCTTGTTTATTGCCAGTGTACTAGTACTGAGACTGTATATGCCATAACTTGCTTTTTTTCTAATTATGCACCATTTTCTATGTTTATTCTGCATTTTATATGTGAACTGCTGCTCACTGAGCCTGGGTCATGCCTGAAAAGGGGCAATTGACCAGCCCACAGTTTTGGCAAATGGTACACAGGTAACCTGAAAATGGTTCATCTCCCAGGTCCATGCTTACACTTGTCAAGGGTATCAGAACTTGTCAAATATTTGGGATGCATGGCTAGGCTTAAAAAGGCCCTTGTGGTCATTAGCTTAGTAAACACCTATGAACCTATAAAAAAATGAACCTACATAAAACACAGTTGCGTCAGGTTTTAATGTGATAATACAGACAATGTATTTTGAGACTTTTTATTAATATGAACTGTGATTCCACATCTTAAAATAACAAAAGACACATCAGAAAGTTAACATTAAAGCTTAAGAAATGTAGTCGTTAGTATTTTGTTTCAACTGTTCCATGACCAAGATTAAACTCACCTTTTTATAACTGGATTTCTTAATGTCAAGTGTCTTTCCTTTAGGGCTGTGAAAAAAAGGAGAGACTCTAAATAGGTCTTAATAAAGAGTCAGAGGTAAAAACTTTTTTTATGTTGACCAAGGCAACTTTAAAACATACAGTTATTAATTAAATATACAACAAGAAATCAACATCTGGGTAAGTCGACACCTCTTGTGGCTTACCTGGCAAACTAATATAAAATAAAATGTAATGAAATCCTAAGAAAACTACCAAGTGTTGCAAGTGTGCAGTAAAATGCACTAGGATAACCTTAACAAGAAATAAAAACGCAATCTTCACTAATTTCACACACACACACACACACACACACACACGATTGTAACTTAAAAATCTCAATACTCATCTAATTGAAAAGTTTCTGTGGGTGTTAAAAACTTTTGTGGGTGTTAAAAACAAAGGCTGCACAAATGAGTGAATGCTTATTTGTGCAAATCACATATGGTTAAGTTTAATTTTATACAGCACAGGTAAGTAGGAGTGTGCATGAAAATTAACATTTGAATGAAAAAGTGATTGTGAAGACGTGAAAGATTGTCTTATAGCAGTTGTTCATGCACAAATGTTTGTTAGTTAAGGTTAGAGGAAGGTTTAGGTAAAGGAATAGCTTCAGTATTACATGTTTTTTGGTGTGTGTGTCTGTGTGTGTGCGTGTCTGTGTCTGTGTGTGTGTGTGTGCGTGTCTGTGTGTGTGCGTGTCTGTGTGTGTGCGTGTCTGTGTGTGTGCGTGTCTGTGTGTGTGCGTGTCTGTGTGTGTGCGTGTCTGTGTGTGTGCGTGTCTGTGTGTGTGCGTGTCTGTGTGTGTGCGTGTCTGTGTGTGCGTGTCTGTGTGTGTGCGTGTCTGTGTGTGTGCGTGTCTGTGTGTGTGCGTGTCTGTGTGTGTGCGTGTCTGTGTGTGTGTGTGTGTGTGTCTTTTGTCCTGTTTGGTGGTACTGTTATGGAAAGGATTTTTAGTAATGTAATGTGTAGGGTTAGTGTTGGTATACATGAGTAAGGTGGTGCAGAGGTACCCTGCTATGTTAGGATACCAAAGAATACAGATTAAGAGGAAGGCTTGTTACCAAGCACTTTATTTAGTTGACTGACACATCATTGTGCTGATTGTGGTAGTTCACTACAATGTGGGATGAGGTAGTACGGCTGCTTATCACTGCTGTAATCCCTCTTTAATGAAATCTGGCTGTGAAAGTCCCTATTCAGGTGGGAAAAAAATGAAAGTTAACTAGAGAACAGTACTTGCATACTCAGGCTCTATAAACTCTATCTAGGACACCAAAACATAACCAAATGAAGAGAAGCAGCTATTAAAAGTATGCTACTTGCTTGGATGCAGTTTTGTATGCCTAGTTAGGCCTAAATAATGATTCAGGACTAATGTTTATCCCAAGTTTCTATTCAGTGAATTCTGTAGGCAGCTTCACAGTAAGCAAGCTTTTACCACAAACACACAAACACACACACACACACACACACACACACACACAGACACACACACACACACACAACAAATTCTTAGGTGACTCACCAGCATGAGTACATGTGGCTGCGAAGGAATGTGCTGGTCAGCAGAGGGAGCTCCGACTTCTTCACTTTACTTTTCAGTGCATGTAGGAAACACTGCCACAGCAGCTCATCCATTTGCTCTGCATGAGTGAGACAGAAAAATACAAGCCTCCTCAAGTTCAAGCATACTATACAGCAACCAATAGCCACAAATATGTATGTGTGAAATGTGTGAGTGAAAATACTTTTCATTCTTGAAACAAAGCACTCAGCAACATTACTTCCATAAGCAGTGACTTCAAGAGTGGCAATCTAGAGCCAGGGTTTACACTGCTGGGTGTCTAACCTGTGATGGTAGTTCATCCACACCCCACACTCATGCCTATGGCAATTTAGAGTGTCCAGTCCGCCTACTGCATGTCTTTGTGATGTGGGAGGAAACCCAAGTGAACAATGGCAGGACATGCACACTCCACACAGAAGGCACCCAGCAGAGAATGGAACCAAGGAACCTCTGTGAGGCAACAATGCTATTCACTGCACCATTGTGCTGCCCACAGCAGTTGTGTTCTGAATATGTGACAAAACAAAGTTAGTTACATTTCAATTTAAATTAAATTTCCATAATATTTTGAGTATAGCGTTAAGATTAATTTCCACTAAGCAGTGTAACATAATCCATTCTAGCTCACATATTTATATCTTCTAACTTTTAAAGAATGGGTATTATATATGACCATGTAGCTTTATGGGTAATGAGCTCAATATATTTGTTAGAATGCCACATAGTACAATCCTGTTTGTGGAAAGATCAGTCAGAATAGACATCACTGAGATCAGACCACATACACCTAACTGTGTTACTTAAGCCATTTGTCATGAGACCACCCCCTTCCCCCAGCCACACACACATACACAGTCTGATGTGTCCTTCAGATGAATTCTTGAATTCTCACATTTATAGAAACAAGGCATCAAACTGGCCAAAGCCAGATACAGCTTTATTTCTGCATCTTCTTGAGTTAGTGCATTTCTTATTAAAGCCACTAATTTGTAGGACTATGGATAGAGAGAGATGTTTATAAGTTTTTAACCACATTTCCCATTTATCTTTTCTAGCTTTTCCACTGATCCTTCACAGCATACATAGTTACCTGTGAACCAGACTCTAGGTTCTTCAGGTCGCTCAACTTCTTAGTGCAAGCAATCTGAGACAAAGGCACAAAAATAGGAATAGGTTTTAAATATTGCCCTTATAAACTTAGATAGTTGATAGGATATGTGTTGGCATGTATTTTTCAGAAGGATGTGAAGGATGAAACTAAAATGTATGTTGTTATTTAGTGACTTCAATCCTCAATGATTTGCCAGAAAACCACAAATTTTCTGATGGACAGACCAAAAATATGTAGCAAAAATCTGGACATTCTGAGAAGATTGGGAGAGCCGAGACTAATGGTCAATTTCCAGGTCCATTTCGATTGTCTGTCTTGAAATATCTATAGTCTATGTCTAAATGTAGACAGTCCCCAGAAACGCACATAATATACTCTGTTAAAAAAATACATTTTTTTGTAAGGAACATTGCTAAAAGCATCTAAAAGAACAGTCAATGACCTGCTTACTAAATGGATAAACACTGGTTATGACTTCCATTACGCATCACAATAGTCTCCCACTCTTCCTTCTACTTTCTCACATTATATCAAATGACATACAAGCAAACAAAAGTTAAGTACTTACAGTAAGAGCAGATGTGCACTGGTAGTTGCAACTCCTTCACTTCTAGGACTTAAAACTACAGTATAAAGTCAGGTCACCCCCTAAAACGTTCCAAGGCTAATGAAGCTCCTCCCCCACAATGATCATCCTCTGCATCTCAAACCATAACCTCCAGCGCTTGGTAGACCACAAGGCAAAGCCTATACTAATAAGAATGAAACAGCCCACACAAGAAAAGGAAAAACAAGCTCAGAATGAAAGGCATCCAGAGGACCCCAGGGAGATAGATCCATATAGTGATTTGCAGCTTCTTCACTGACCTATCATTAAGGTAAGTACATAACTTTCATATATGATGAAGGGGGGCTAATTCCATTTCTAGAGCCCAAAGCTAAACACCTTTGGTGCATCTTCAAAACAAGATACGGTAAAAATTGTAGTTCTGCTCTGTACCAGCAGGCAATATAAAAGTTATAATGCCTTACTTAAGTGCTTCATGGTACACAATTAATGGTTGCACAAATGTAATCTTCTGAAGCATTGCAAAAGAAAACTTGTGTGGTAGCTATAAATCTGGTTGTATGGGCATTTATAACTGGAGTGGTTTTCCCAATTTTGTTGTTATCAGAAAGTAATACAATAAGACAGCCATTACAAATGTGTAGCTTTAAAAACGTGTGCCCAAACATTTGGGGCAATAGGATATGAACACCTGCAACTCCTTCCATATAGATCTGGTCCTCTCCAAATACAAACTGAGCGGTCTGTGGACTCCCATGCAATGCAGCAAATACCTGCCTATTATCATAATTTGGAAAGAAAATGGGGAGCTCGACAAACTGGTTTATATGACACACTGTTGACAACATAAGCAAAACAGAGGGACTGTTCCTCAAGGAAACCTATCCCTGTGGAAGACATGATATCAAGGATGAGTACTCATTGCCTGCTACTCTGACACATTTCATGCCAAAGGAATAAAGACTTCCAAGTAACAAATATTATTTCTGCTAAGAGGCAGTCTCAAAGAGAGGCAAAGTTTCTTCACCATATGATAAAGGTCTTAAGGAGGGACAGTGGACTGGATGTGAGGATGAAGAAGAAAGGCCCACCTCAGAAAGGTTTTACATACTTTAAAGAATGCCAAAGAATGGGAGTTGGTCTACTGATGTAAGTTAGACATATAAGCTAGGTGCACTTTGATTAATGAAAACTGGAGTCCAGGGTAAAACATTTGGGCAAGCTACCCATGGGGAACAGCAGCAGTGAAAGGGTCAATGTCTCTGGCCATGATCCAAGCTAAGAAATGTTCTTCCACTGGGAACAGAGTGCTTTAGCCTTTTTGTTCCTCAGTGGAGACAAGAGTCAGGTATTAGAAATCTAGTCTACAAATCTTGTGTGAACTGTCCTAGTCCCATTCCTTTGCAGCTTGAGAGCTCGCTGCAAGCTGCCTTTGAGAGATGCATGTGAGCTTCTAAGCAAATGCTTTTACAGCATGGACATACAAAGGCTTTTCATTCTGTAGTGATACATCATCAGCTGAACTAGCCAAGCTGCCTCCTCCCTTCTCCCAGGATGGGCGAACCAGTGTCACACACTCAATCCCATCCTCTAGTTCCTCCAAAGTTATGGTTCTAGTTAAACACTGGTTACCTGGGATGTAGTCAGGGCTTAGTCCATCTGCACCATTGGGTTGAGTCAACCTTGGAAAATCTTGAACAAGTAGGATTCCCAATCATCAGCACCAAGGACAGGAGAGGTTTCTCAGGGACTGCTGCAGCACATTTACTTCTTTTAAGATGTAAACAGCTGTAAAGGTGAAGATTCTGTCTATAGCCATCTGCCAGACCCACACTCTACAGCAGATATGCGTAATTGCTGCCCTGTTTACTTATATATATCATGCAGAACTGGTCTGACCTAGGAGTGTAGCAACAAGGAAGCAGAAGAGGGCAGCCTCCTTGGGTGTAAGGTGTCAGATGGCACAATCAGGAAGTGCAATTACTGCATTCTTTTTCCTGTTCTATCATTTCTGAATGCTGGTACAGAAAGGCACTTCATCACTTTGTGTGTGGTAAACTATAGCAAGCCATTTGCAACAAATGTAGCAATCAACTTGCTACAATTTAAAAAAGAACACTATCTGAAGCCTCAGCAAATGGACATGGAGACCCCCCCTCCTCTAAAGACATCAATTTCTTACATATCCTGGAGAAACAAACATGAACTTCCTAGCCTGTTATGAATTATCTGTCAACAAAACCTGCAATAGGTTCAGCTGCCAAGACCAGATCATCTACAATGTGACTGATGAGAACAGTCTGTCAATCTAAAGTCAAGTCTGATGGGTCTAACAAAGAGGAAAGCCAAGACAGTATAGTGGTTTGGGAGCCACTAACAGTTCACTCTTCCCTGCTAAACATACATATTCAGACACACACTCATTACTTGGAAATCGTGACTGTTAATTAGCCCTAAAACACAACGGAAGGCTTGTGAGGATCACCAAAGAATCTCCAGCTATGCCAAAAGAAAAGCAATCCTCTCAAGTCAAGTTTAGACATGATTTCTCAAGAGTTTATGAGGAACCTCCCACAAAGGACAACTGATGATTGATGCCTCTCCTCTCAAGCCAATACCAACAGGAGGCAGTCATTTAAGTAAAGACATGAACTGAGGTCCTTCTCCTGCAGGGCTTCCACTATAGCAGCTAGCAAGTTAGTAAACAATCTTGTGGAGAGTAGCCTTTAAAATCAAGCACTTTACACTAAAAGCTGTACCCATCCAAATTAAAGCAAATGAATCTTAATTACAGACAAAAGGGACTGATATGGCATAACTATCCGTTAAATCCAGCCACAACATAAAAATAATTACAATGAGCAGGAACAGAGAAAACTTTGGTCTGACTCACAACTTCAACTTTAACTCCTGTTTACATGTTGATCATATTTTATTTAACTAAGTTTGTTGAGTTCATACTTACCAGGAACTTGTTGGAAAGTTTATAGTTTAAGCTACCACTCTGCTATACAGCTGCTTAAGATAGTGGGTATGCAACTAGCCCCTCCCTCCTCCAGAGTATTAGGTGACAATCAGGACTGCAAATATTTAGCCAGCAGTTCCTCATAATTTATGGCCCTCCTCACCATATATGAAGTTTTTTTCTTCCTAGAAAGCACAGTGAGAAAAGCTTACTTGTTTTACACATCCTAGACCAAACCCAGGTAGGCTTGCCCAAAGGGCTCCCTCCCCAAAAGAGGCATCCAGGCTAGCATGTGCTGCTCCTTGAAAGAGGACAACTTGATCTATACTATCCTGTGCAGATTTGCCTAAGCCTACTGCCAGAGTAACAGCATCATCACACTCAAAACTTCAGTAGACCACATAGAAGTCCATTGCAAAATAACTGCAATGAGTTTAACCAGATTTTCTGGATACAAAAATAATACAGATATACCAACTTATTTAGCATATGATCCAGAAGAAAACAGTGGAGTGTGTGTGCGTGTCAGAGAGAGAGAGAGATAGAGAAAAGAGAGTTGAGGTACCCAAGCCCCAGTGTTATACATAACACCTGTCCACCGTTATCCAAGTACTGGACTCCTTAACAGGGAACAAGTTGGACAGGTGCCATGGTCTTTTAGGTGCTAGACCAAAGAGATCACCCAGTAGTCTGCCTTACGATACCTATTCAGATACACAATCCACACAGATAAGGACTTGCAGATGACATCTGTCTTCTTGGGAGCCAACGGAGGAGAGTTTGGATAGATCCAGTCATCAAAGATGGCATCCTTAAGCATGGTCTCCAATGGGGAAGGAAATAAAGTACAGCCCTTTATACCAACTCTCACACACTGATTTAAATGTTTCTTGGTATATGAAAGAACAGCTATATGCCATACCAAGGAGGACTTTAGAGTCTCCCTAAAAAGTAAAGGTGATGCAGATGGGTAAAGTGTAGAAGAATTCTTTGTTCTTATCCGTTAGTGATATGTGGGCCTTGTACTTCTCAGAGTCCCAGTTTCTGGGCACACTGACAGGAAGTGACTCCCCCCCCCAAACCCCTACTTCCCCTGGAGTGGGTGTGCACTTACTATACATAAAAGGGATCAAAGATGAGACTGGTGAGCACCTAGGGCAAGGTGATGGGGCCATGAGACCAGTAGAAACAACAGACAAAGGCACAGCTGAAGCAGAAGAGGCTGATACAGGCTTGCAGGAATAGATATCTGCCCATGTTCTCTAGAGATCCAACACTGCACCAAAAAGTAAAGATTCTACAGTCAGTCAAAGAACTGACAAATGTCTAATTTATGGCATTACCATAAGAGTACTACTGATAACGAAGCATTGTTGCATGCATCTGTAACATCCAACATGTAGAGGTCTGAGGGAAAGGCCTGTAAATATTAAGCAAGTTCCATAGGACTCCAAGGATCTCTCAACAGATGTAGATGCATGATGCAGATATTTAACTGCATCGGAAATAGTCAAGGCAACTCAAGTAGAATCCTATCCCCAGGTGGTGGCATACGTCCACCACCTCATGGCCTATTTGCCTATCAGTGATAACTACAAGCTCAACCTTCCACCACTAATGGGAAGCAGGTATCTCAAGGTCCAAGTGGCTGCCATAGACCAATGTCAGGTACAGCAGAGAGTCGATTATCCGAAATGTCAATTATCTGAAAGCAGCCTTCCAAAGTTTTCGAGTAGGAAAATTAAAAGTCTGAATATGTAAACTTTATACGTATTTGCTTGTGTGTGTGTTTTGTGCTTGTACTGCAATAATATACTATACTGTTTTGTACTTACAGTAAATTTGTTTTATTTTTCTTATTTAATGTTCATCAAAAACATTTTTAGAAGTTTTTTATCTGGTTCAATTATATGTTTAATTATGCAGAGTTCTGATAACTGTCTAGTATATATAGCCTACTCATACATATTCTACTCAACATATCATTTGTCTGTAGTTCTTTACTTGGTTTGTAGTCGACTTTCAGAGCATACTTCTGTGCTCTGTAAATTAAGTGACATACATTGCAATTTCAGAATTGTCTTGTGCAAAGTCTATTTGAATATGCTTTGCAAGGGTTTATGGTGCATCAACACCTTAAACTCTTTCCATGGAATTTCTCACATCCCAACATTAATGTTTACTCTTCTATCTTTGCACATCTGTCTGACTCGTAGCAAATGGTCTTAGCTTCTCTTAAAATCGTAGCTCCTATACCATTCTGACTGGCATCTATTGCAAAATAATCTGGCTTATTCACACTATAATGTCTTGGTACTGTTGCTTCTGTAACCCAAACTAGTTTCTTAAACATTTCAAGGCTCTTTACAGCTTCACTCCCTAACTACATTTTGTTCTAATAACTGTCTCAGTGGCACAATTATCTCAGACAAATTATGTACACTGTTTTTTTTTTTTTTTTTTTTAAGACACTGGGTCTTTCCTTGAAACCCCAATAATTTCTTTGTCTTTTGGCTTCAGCACTTTTATTACTGTTCTGAGACTTTTGTAACAGACTTCACACCCTCTGAAAT
>NC_056739.1:315385940-315430940 GCF_019279795.1 Protopterus annectens
TGAGATCCCAAGTTGGTGTTGGTGCTCTCCGGGGAGGTCTTATGTTCTTAGCCACTCTGAGGAACTGTCTTAGTAATGGATGTGAAAATATAGGAGGATCCGTGTTGTATTGAGCTGAAATAGCTGAGGCGTGGATCTTAATAGATGAAAAAGAAAGTCCTTTGTGCAACATCTCAGTTAAATATTGAAGAATCTGAGGAATATTTGGGACAAGGGGATTATAACCTGGTTCCAGGCGCAGAATCTTTTCCATTTGTCTGAATAGGCTTTCCTGGTGCTGGGCCTACTGGCCTCCAGAATGACATCCATCACAGCTTTAGAGAGAACTGTTGACTGGTTGTTTAGGTAATTTGCCATGCAGCCAGATTTAAAGTCTTGAGCTGGCTGTGTAGAACCTGATTGTTTTGCTGAGTGAGCAGGTGAGGAATTGGAGGAAAATCCATGGTGGGCCTTGAGCCATGTTCCTTAGTATTGGATACCAGTGTTGGCGTGGCCAGTCTGGAGCAATGAGTATCATTTGTGGCCTCTCTAATCTGGCTTTCAGCAGCACCTTTGCCAGAAGAGGCAGTGGAGGAAAGGCATACACCGTCAATGTCTTCCAACTGAATGAGAGGGCGTCCACTTTCCAAGGTAGTGTGTGGTATGTCCTTGTGCAGAATTTCCGTAGTTGGTAGTTTTGGGGAGAAGCAAACAGATCTATGTCTGGGCTCCCCCATTTTTGAGTTATCATTGCGAATACTTGAGGATCTAGTTTCCACTTGTGAGGATCTATGATGTTTCTGCTTAGATCATCTGCCAATGTGTTTTTCTTTCCTGGCAGGAATTGTGCTTGTAGTTGAACTTGGTAGGTCAGTGCTGTGTTCCACAAGGTCATTGCTTACCTGCATAGGGGGTAGGAATGTGTGCCCCCTTGCTTGTTTATGTACCACATCACTGTGGTGTTGTCTGTCTTTATTAGGAGTTGTCCTGGATGTAGGAGGTCCTTGAAAGCTGTTAGGGCATTTTGTACAGCTAGCATCTCTTTTTGATTGATATGTAGATGCCTTTGATCTGCAGACCATTTGCCCTGAATACATTGTCCTCCATGTGTGCTCCCCAGGCATAATCCGATGCATCTGTTGCTATAGTTTGCCTGGCTGGGGATAAGGCAAAAGGCTGACCCTTGTTGAGGTGACATGCCTGAGCCCACCATAGAAACTCCTGCTGAAGGCAGGGAATGAGTGGAAGTATTGTTTCCAAGCTGTGGCTGTGTTGAGTCCATACACTTTTCAGGTACCATTGTAATTTCCTCATATGCAGTTTTACAAATGGTAGTAGTAGTATGCAAGATGCCATGAATCCCAAGGCCTGCAGAATTTTTCTTGCAGGGAGTTGGGTTTTTGTTGCCATCATTTTGAAGTATTGAGTCAGTTGTCCTTGCTTGTCTGGCGTGAGATAAGCCATCTGGGCCGTTGTATTTAAGCTGGCACCCAGGAATATTATGTCTTGTGAGGGCACTAGTTTTGACTTCTTTTCGTTTACTGTGTACCCTATGCAACTTAATAGGTTTTTGACAAACGCCAGATGCTTTAACAGAATGTCCTTGTTTTCTGCTTGAATAAGACAGTCGTCCAGGTATGGATATATTTGAATTCCTCTTTGTCTGCAGTATGCAATTACTGGTGCCAGGCATTTTGTGAAGACCCTGGGCGCAGTAGATAAGCCAAAGGGCAGTGCAGAGAATTGGTAATGGGTTGAACCTGCTATAAATCGGAAAACAAGATAAATCCTCACGAGAAAGTTCACCCAGGTTCGAGTCAGCAAAATAAATCCTCCGGAATACGTAAAACCAAAATCTGTTTATTCGTACTTAAAGATGTTAAGCGCTTTCACTAGACAATGCTAGCTTCATCAGAACAAATTAAGAAATGAGAACACTCCATTTTAAAAAGAATTAGGCGCCAAAAAACTTGGCCATACTTAAAGTGATATACATTAAAAAAGTAGTACAACTACTTAAAATATTTGTCCATAAATAAATTCATTGCAATGATTGACATTTAAAATGCATTAATAAAACTCAATAAATATATATTTGTACTGAATACCTTCTGTTAACTATTTATTATTATTATATTAATTAATTATATTGGCAAGTGATGACTGATGCGACCAGTTTTCCTGGTATAAATGATTATTTTTCTGTCAAACCACTGTTAATGTTAAATAGTTAACAGAAGGTATTCAGTACAAATATATATTTATTGAGTTTTATTAATGCATTTTAAATGTCAATCATTGCAATGAATTTATTTATGGACAAATATTTTAAGTAGTTGCACTACTTTTTTAATGTATATCACTTTAAGTATGGCCAAGTTTTTTGGCGCCTAATTCTTTTTAAAATGGAGTGTTCTCATTTCTTAATTTGTTCTGATGAAGCTAGCATTGTCTAGTGAAAGCTAACATCTTTAAGCAATAAACAGATTTTGGTTTTACGTATTCCGGAGGATTTATTTTGCTGACTCGAACCTGGGTGAACTTTCTCGTGAGGATTTATCTTGTTTTTTGGTTACAGCGTTGTTCCGCACGAGAGACTTGTTCAGTTGTCGTCTTTATGGATTCATCCCGCAGTTCGATCGGAGGTGCCTCGCCAGCAGATAGTAATGAGCTTACCAGCCTTAGGGCAGAGGTTACAGCATTATGCGGTGAGGTTTCAAAAATCCTTGAACTCTTCAGCAAGATCCCCGGTTACGCTGATAAGCAGATTGGTTCGTCTTCAGGAGTTAATGAAGGCACTTTTGTAAATACTGTTTTGCTTAAAAGCAGAACGCCAATTAAAGGTACTGATACTTTATTTAATACAGACTTACCGAATACTTCGTCACCTGGTATTCCAAACGGTCAAGCACTGAGACTGTTGCCTAGTAATTCTATTGACTTGCCGTGTAATATTAATAATAATGAAAACAACAAAACAGGGGTGTCTGATTTTACTTTTGACTTCTCATTTGGCAACTTAACGGAGGAGGCCAAACGGGTCGGTACCAGACCCAAACAGACACACACAGTGCGGACATATGCACATGTATCTAGAGACAATTTTCAGGTTAAAGATACTGTTTCTAATGTTAAGTCCAGTACACAACAACACAATTTACAGGACTTTTTAGGACAAGAGTGTAAATTTGATACCAGTTTTGGTGTGAACAAATCAGTTTCTAACCTTGGTACTAATAATACTCTAAAGGACTTAATTTTCTTGTTTGGGAAGAAACTTAACAACATTAATGCAGTGAAATTGGACAATGCCTATTTGAATTATTGCTTGTCTATTAATATTGTTCCTATGGGTTTGAGATTCTACAAGTTTCCTTTAGGCATTAATGTCAATATTGAAGTAGAAACAGAATTTAATGCATTATTTGACAACTTTGGTTTTCAATATATGAAGCTGTTAATTAAACACAATGATATCAAGTTATGCAAATTAATGACTGAGGTGGAGAAGCTTAATAATTTAATTACACAAGATTTAGCTTTTACACAATGGGAATCATTACTTCACAAGCAATTTATAACTGCGGACAATAGAGCAAGAAGTGCTTATACACGCAAACAGAAAAAAGTGAATAGGGATAGGGAACAATATAAGAGAAATGTAAGTTACAAATGGGATTATAATAAGTTAGAAAAGGATGTTAATACACACATTAACAATGATTTTGGTATAGAGACATTTGCAGATCACACTGTTGAACAGGTTTTTCATACACCAAGAGGAAGGAATCAAGGGAAGTGGAAAAAGGCAAGAAAATGGAGAAAGAAATATTAGCGAATATACATGGTTTTAATGACTTTAAACATACAGTAGATATAGATCAAGGAAAAGAAGGAGACAATGTAACGATGAATGAAATAATAGTTAACACACAGTGTATTAATAGTAATGTCCTAGCTACAGATATGGAACATATTACTACTGATGGTGTTATAAGTGAGTACAAAAGTTTCAAAATCTATAACTACAGTAATATTAAGTTGGAAAAAGTTCATTTTAGTCTTCTGTCCAAAGGTTTTAATTTTATTCCGACCCCCAAATTTCGATTGGTAGATAATATATTAGAATTCAAGAAATATGTTAGAAAATTAAATCAAGCCTTAATGTTTGGGAATAATGACAGGAACTTGGATACTAACAAAGGTAATCAAATGAATTTAAAGAAAAAAAGCAGCTTTATGCCTGTGATTAACCCTACTGTTCAAACATTTGACCAACTGGTCACTAGGGAAATATATCAAACATACAAACAGATCAATAATTGTAAAATAAGACAGAACTTAACAAATGTCGAACAAGGAACACTACATGAGTTACAAATTGACACCAGTATACGCATTATGAAACCAGATAAGGGAGGAGGCATAGTCATCTTTGACGCTCATTCATACAACGCTATTATTCAAGATATTTTGCACAAGTCAGGTAATTATTCCTCCATTTCCCTTAATGAAGTAAACATAGCATATAGGCGTATTGACATGTACCTTGAGGAATATTTTCTAGAGCATAGGATAACTGAAGAAATGTATAGATTTATGACAGTTGAATATCCTATCTTAGCTACCATTATAGGAATACCCAAGGTACATAAAGACAAATTACATCCACCGTTCCGCCCAATTATATCAGGGAGCAAATCAAAGACATTTCCTATAGGAGTGGTTATTGACACAATATTAAAACCCATATATGAAGAAATTAAACATTTGGTGAAGGATTCCTGGGAATTTTTAAAAAATTATCCGGTTAATAAATACAGTAATGGGATACTTTTCAGCACTACTGATGTCATTGATTTATTTAGCTCCATTCCTAAAGATGAAGGTATCGTTGCATTTACCAACAGTATGAGAAAATATACAAAATTTACCTGGGATAAAAATTTCTCTCATTTCAGATCTAATGAGTATAGTATTAGACAATAATTTTATCTATCATGAAGGAGAGATTTTCAAGCAAACCAGGGGAGTTGCAATGGGAGCAGCTTGTGCTCCCATTTTTGCAAACCTGGTTATGCTTGATTGGGAAGATCAATTTATTTTTGACAGTATTTATATTAATTCCATCATATACTATTCCAGATACCTTGATGACATTTACATCTTATGGAATGGTGAACATACAACATATTTAGAATTTATTGTGTATATTAACTCTAGTAGTGAATATTTAAAATTTACATCAACAGTACATGACGGAGGGGTACCATATTTAGACACTTTTGTCTCTGTAGAAGAGGGATGTCTTAAATCCACAATTCACAGGAAGGACACGTTTACTAACTCTTATGTGGATTATAACAGTTTTCACCCTAGAAAAGTGAAAAGGAATATTTTCAAAGGCCAATGCATTAGAGCTATAAGAATGTGCTCAAAGTATACAGATATGATTAAAGAAATTAAATATATTACATCTTTATTTTTGGACAGGGGTTATGATTTGAAATTCATGCATGAAATATCTGAATATGTTATTAGTCAATGGGGAATAAAATATTCACCTTTATTAGGTACAAATAACACTATGACTGAAGTAGAAAGCTCTAATAATACAATATGTACATTAGATAACAACAGATTTTTAATAACTTTAATAGAGCATGTGTAATAGAGTTTGGTCCATTTAGTCACATTATTAAGGATATTATCACAAAAAATTGTCGTTTTTTAACAAATGATAGGGATATAGCTGAATTATTAGGTTCTGCACCTAGATTTGTTCATAAAATGGGCAAAAACATTAAGAAATATCTAGAACAAGGGTCGAGTATGAAGCAGGCTACATGGGCACACACACATAAATGTGGGTGTTGCAATCAATGTATGAATATCAACGAAAATAACTTAATAATTTTGGGAAACAGGAATAAAACCAAAATCCACCCCCCCTAGAGGTAGTTGTAAATCCCATATGTTAGTTTATGTAGCTACCTGCTCGGTCTGCCCATCATTTTATATTGGGAAGACCGAGAGAATGTTAAGACAACGTATATATTCTCATTTGTACTGTATTAGAAAGAAAGATATGAAAAACGCATTAGCCAGACACATAGTGCATAAGGGTAGTGATCACAAGTTTAGATTTGCCATTGTAGAGTTAATTAAAAATGACCCCAGAGGAGGTAATATAAAAAACTATCTAGCATACAGAGAATTATATTGGCAAGTGATGACTGATGCGACCAGTTTTCCTGGTATAAATGATTATTTTTCTGTCAAACCACTGTTAATGTTAAATAGTTAACAGAAGGTATTCAGTACAAATATATATTTATTGAGTTTTATTAATGCATTTTAAATGTCAATCATTGCAATGAATTTATTTATGGACAAATATTTTAAGTAGTTGTACTACTTTTTTAATGTATATCACTTTAAGTATGGCCAAGTTTTTTGGCGCCTAATTCTTTTTAAAATGGAGTGTTCTCATTTCTTAATTTGTTCTGATGAAGCTAGCATTGTCTAGTGAAAGCGCTTAACATCTTTAAGTACGAATAAACAGATTTTGGTTTTACGTATTCCGGAGGATTTATTTTGCTGACTCGAACCTGGGTGAACTTTCTCGTGAGGATTTATCTTGTTTTTTGGTTACAGCGTTGTTCCGCACGAGAGACTTGTGCAGTTGCTATAAATCGGAGGTATCTTCTGCAATTTTGTCTGATAGGGACATGCAGGTATGCCTCCTTGCGGTCCAACGTTACTAGCCAAGACTTCTTGCCCAACATGGGAAGAAGCTGCTGTAGTGTTAGCATCTTGAATTTGAGTACTTCCAGATATGTGTTTAGAATTGAGAGGTCCAGAATGGGTCTCCAGGCTTTGTCCTTTCGGGGAACTAGAAAGAGTCTTGAGTAAAATCCTTGTCCTTGCTCCTGTGTTGGGACCTTTTGAATGGCTCTCATGTCCATGAGAGCTGAAATTTGCTTTTGAGCCTCTGCCCATTGATTTGGTGGCAGGTTTGGCATTCCTTTTATCCTTGGTAAAGTGTGAAAGTGGAATCTGTATCCTTGAGATACAATATTTAGGACCCATTTGCCTTTTGTGATGCTGTACCAGTTCTCTGCAAAAAGTGCTAGTTTTCCTCCCAAGGGAGCTGCCAAGAGGGGTTTGCTTGGCAGTCTGAGGGGTAAGTCATTGTGTTTGTCTTCTGACAGTTTGAGACCTCTCTTCTCCTCCTTTTTGGGTTGTGGCACCCCATTGTCGAGGATGGTATGAGCCCTGTGACTGACCTCTGCCCCTTGGGCATCTGCATTTGCCCCTCTGTGGTCTGGCAGAAGCTGGAAAGGACCAGTTTTTGGTTGGCCAATTTCTGCTGAAACGAGGGGGTTGAATCTGTAAAAAATCCTTGACCATCTGCATAGATTTTGCCTTATCCTCCATTTTCTTTAAAACCTCTTCTGCTTTTAAGCCAAATAAAACATCCTGCTGTAAAGGTGCATCCAATAACTTTGCTTTAACATGATCAGGTAAAGTTTGTTCTTTTAACCAAGCATGCCTACGTATGACAGACCATGTCACTGCTGCTCTACAAGAAGCTTCCAATGAATCAAATCCACATTGCAAAGTATGTTTTCCCACTTGTACATCTGTACAGCTGCATGCAACAAATCTTGCATTTCCTTGTAATCAGGCTGTTCTGTATGTGTGATAATTTTTTTGTTTTAATTGAGACATCAAATATTGTTGATATTTCAGCATGTGAAACTGGCAGTTTAAGGCCCTCATAGCTAGAGTAGCTGAGGTATATACTTTTGTTCCCCATCTGTCTAGTGCTCTAGAATCCCTTTCGGAGGGTACAGGATTTTTAGCAATAGAGGCCTTAACCCCCTTTGGGACCCTGGGAAATGGTTTCTGGGTCAGCAACAGGGCTTTTATATAGGAATTTGTGAGAGTCAGGGACTCTGTAGTATCTGTCTGGTTTGGCTGGAGCAGGAGGTAGTGAATATGGGTTAAGGCTAGATTCTGAATAAACATCATCCACAATGTCTAACATGGGTGGAACAGCAAGTGGTTTGTGCTGGGGTAGTAAAAGGAACTCTCGGAGCCTTTTCTTAGAATCAGAGTAATCCTGGCCTTCCCAGTGGAAATGTTCCCTCATGATATGTAAAGTTTCCCCAAAAGAGTTGTCTTCTGGGGGAGATGCTGAAGGGATAGACTCTTCAGCATAAGAGTCTTCATAAGGGGGAAAAGAATATTCTTGTTCCTCAGAAGAATCTGAAGAAATTGAAACCTGGTCAGAGGAAGCGTAGCCCTCCTCCTGTCTTGGCCTTTTATCAGGAGGGGGGTGGGAACCCTTGATTAGGGTAATTAAATCTTCAGCCATCTTAAGCATCTGTTTCTTAGGCATGGGGCCTTGTACTGGAGACTGCTGTACAGTCGTCTTTGTTTTTAAAGGAGTTTTCAGCTTTGCATAGGATTTAATAGTGAGTGTAGTCGGTCTGAAGACACCTTCTGCAACTGAAGGCATTTCAACTGCACCAGAATCACCTTCAGCCATGGAGTCGAAAGAGCCTGAAGGTAAAGGTAGTGGAGGCCCAGCAATCTCTGCTTGGAAATCGGATGCCACCTGGGGTTCTAAATTAGTGGTCGTCAGGGGCTGCGTAGGCGCCTCACTGAAAACCAGAGAACCGGCGAATGGCCTAGCAGAGGCCTCAGAGTCTGGTTTGGGTCTCGGCTGCCTGTTCTTATCTTTGCGTTTTTTATGCATTCCGGTCGTCGGTTGCTCCGATGGCATGGTATAATTAAATTTCCTACCAAAACAATGTCGGGCGAAATCAAACCGACGTTTAATAGTACGTTTGTTAAACCTAGCACAAAACCGACAACCTGTGACGTCGTGGTCTGGGCCTAGGCAAGGAAAGCAATAAGAATGAAAGTCCTTATGAGGTATTTGCTTCCCACAAGAAATGCAATTGTTAACTTTTTCTGACATCGGACTGAGGCAAGAAAAGGTTCCCCAACGGGGTACTTAGCTTTATTGAAGACTTCGGTCTGAAATTCGATTTGAAAATCTCAGGAGTCAGCTGACCGGCACTTGCGAACTGCTTCGGGCACCGCGCGGCAAGAAAGACAGAAGAAAATGGCGTTGGATGCCTCTTATATAGCCCTGGCGCACTGACATCAGGGAAGAAGCGACAAAAGCCAATGCCAGACAAAGACTTTGAAACTCTGGCCAACTGCGGGACCGCCTGACGGCATGATAACCCGTGTGTGATGACTGCAGCAGTGGAACACGATGAACATCTGTACATCTTCAAAACTAACTGACTGTCAGACAGGGTTAGAGAAAGCAAGTTAACAACTTAAATGAATAAATAAATCAGACCTCCATTAGTAACCTTGTCATGGAGAAACAAAGAAAAAGAGAAGGTTGCAGCTGGTTAAATGAATGCATGACATACTTCAGGTCACTAAAACTGTAGAATAAATGTAAAATCCTCAACTTAGAAGTTACACTGCATGATTTTCTGAACCAGCACCCAAACAAAACAAGAATTATCACAAATGAATTTACCTTGTGGGGTTTTCCCATCATCCTCCTCCACTTCCTGGCACTCTTCAACTGAAGCTTCCACCTCAGTAGCTGATTGGGTGTCACCAGTTTCATCATCTCCTTTCTGTTCCCCAGAGTACACATTACTGCCAGCACATATTGTTAGGGCTTCTATGTTGGCATCCACCTCAGTACAGTCTTCAGAAATGTGACTTTCAACTGACACATCCTCTTCTTCCTCAGAAACTGAGGGTTCTGCAGTTTCAGGAGCTAGTAGAGCAATTAGGGGTGGGTTAGACTTATCTCCAAATGCCCTTAAAATATAAAGTAATAAACATTTATGAGAAAAATGCTAAACTACAAGACATAAAAACCATTAAGCACACAAACAACATAATATTAACCATAACATTTCATGAATGTATCAAACACACAGGAAAAAAGTGTGTGTGTGTGTGTGTGTGTGTGTGTGTGTGTGTGTGTGTGTGTCTGTGTAACAATCCATCAAAAATATCTTTTGCTGAGTGCAATTTCACTGCAGAAAGCCAAACATAATGTTACTCAAAAGTCGAAGGATATTTTGAAAATATTTTTTTTTCTGCAAAGGATGAATTTGGCTTTGTCACAGCTGGATGAAATCAAACCTAGGGATATCATCAGTATGTATACTACAACTGCACCCCTGAAATCCTGCTTAATGATAGACAGTATTCCCTTAATCCATCACAGGGACTCCAATGTACAATAACACACAAGTAGTAGAATGATAACTTCAAAAAATAAACACAGCAGTGTTACTAGAAACTACTTACTGCTTCTTAAAGCAGGAAGTGTTACAAACACCTAATTTCATCTGCAACAATTTGTAATAATGTTACTGTTATAAGGGCAATTTGGTCTATTCATTCAGAGAAATACATGAACAACTGAGCAGTGACAACTTAAGTCACCAGTCAGTTGTGCTCATTGATGACTCTATGCTCACAGCGGTAACACTGTTGCAACTACTGCATCGGGCTGTGTGATACCTAAAAACTAGGACATACAGCAGCAACTGAATTCATCAAGAGACATCAAAATCCTTTTCAGATTTTTGTACAAAGAAATGAATGTACTTACCTCTGTTTGGATAATACATGCCTTCCCCTAATAGGAACTTGGCACAATCCCTATTGACACAGTTTATTGGAATCTGACTATGTGACAAATACAAACATACGATGGTGCCATGTCACTGACATACAGCCCACTGGAAATCATTAAGTCCACTCATGCAACAGCATGGACTGGGATATCTCAATAGATACTAAATAGATAAAGTACTTTATCAGGTGCCACAGACTGAGAAATAATTTGTTTCATGGGGGGGCAAGCCCCCCACACTTCCCTTTTCACTACTTTAATATTCTCAGCCAATGGCAGAATGCCCTTGGGGATCAGGGAAAGGAACAGACTGGATGACCACTATTACTGGTCACATTCCCAGGGCTGTGAGGCCACATTCCCAGGGCTGTGAAGTCCAAAATACAGTTTTGTACCTACCATAAATGTAGATGTTCGAGTGCTAATACAGCTGCAGTCATAACAGATGGGTTCTCCTGCCGTCAGGCGGGTCCTCGGTCGGCCGAATTCCAAAGTCTAGGTCCGGCATCGGCTGTCGTCGCTTCTTCCCTGACATCAGTGCGACAGGGGTATAAAAGAACCAGCCGACGCCATTTTCTTCAGTCTTTCTTGCCCCAGATGTCAGGTGCCCCCAGAAGGAAGGCAATACATAAAGTAAAGTAATAATGCAATGCAATATAATCAAAAACCAGTAGTTGCAAGCAAATACACCATAAAAGAATACCCCTAGAGGGGAAGGTGGGAGGGAAACCTAGACTGCAGCTGTATTAGCACTCGAACATCTACATTTATGGTAGGTACAAAACTGTACTATGTTCATCGTGCATACAGCTGCAGTCATAACAGATGGGTAGAATCCCAAAGCTAAGAAAGGGGTGGTAGGCACTAGGTGGAGCTAGGAGGAGCCAAAATGCCCTGCAAGACTGCAGTGGCAAAGCCTGCTCTAGACTTGGAGTATAATGGTAGGTTGTAGTGCTTAGAGAAGGTATGCACAGAACTCCAAGTGGCTGCTTCTAAAATATCCTTGGTAGGAACTCCTCTGAGGAAGGCTGCAGAGGTGGCTGTGGCCCTGGTGGAATGAGTTCTAATGCCTGTAGGTACAGTTTTGCCATGAAAGGAATAGCAAAAGCGTATGCAGTGGGCTATCCATTTTGAGATTGTCTGTTTGGATATTGACTTTCCTTGAGCTCCTACCGCATAGGCCACAAAAAGCTGTTCTGATTTTCTGAAAGGCTTTGTTCTGTCCAAATAATAATGCAGTTGTCTGTGGATGTCCAAGGAATGCAGTAATCTCTCCCCTTTGTTTTGAGGATTAGGATAAAAAGTAGGTAAATGTAAATGTATGGCCTGATTTAAAGCTACCCTGGATACCACTTTAGGCATAAAGGACGGGTTGGTATGTAATGAAACTCAATCCTGATGGAAGATGATGAAAGGCTGGACAGCCATAAGAGCCTGTAGTTCTGAAACTCTACGAGCTGAAGTGATAGCCAGAAGGAAAGCTGTTTTCCAGGACAAATATTGTAAATCTGATGAGGCAGCTGGTTCAAAAGGGGGCAAAGTCAGTTTTTCCAGAATGAAATTAAGATCCCAAGCAGGTATTGGCTGTTTTCTTGGAGGTCTTAAATTCTTAGCCCCTCTGAGGAACTGTCTTAGTAGAGGGTGAGAGAATAAAGGTGGATCAGTGTTGTATTCTGCATAAATGGCTGAGGCATGGATTTTGATGGAGGAGAACGAAAGTCCACTGCTTAGCAGTTCGGCCAAATATTGTAGTATTTGAGGTAAATTCAGTTTTCCAGGGCACTGGCCCTTTTTCTCATTCCAAACACAAAAACGTTTCCATTTTGCAGAGTAAGCTTTTCTAGTTGATGGCCTTCTGGTCTCCAAAATGACATCCTGCACCTCCTTGGAGAGCAGGGCCTGCTGTGATGCTAAGGAATCTTCCATGCAGCTAGATTGAGTGTCTTCAGCTGACTGTGAAGAGTTTTGAAGCTGTGCTGAGTCAGAAGAAGAGGCATTAGAGGCAGGGTCCATGGTGGGCTCCTTAGTAGTGGGTACCAGTGTTGCCTTGGCCAGTCCGGAGCAATGAGGATCATCTTTGGTCTGTCTGCTCTGGTCTTCAATAGGACTTTGGGCAGCAGAGGAAGAGGTGGGAAGGCATAAACTGTCACTGATGTCCAACTAAAAGAGAGAGCGTCCATTCTCCAAGCTTTTGGATGGAAGATCCTTGAGCAGAATTTTGTCAATTGATGATTTTTGCGGGAGGCAAAGAGATCTATGTCTGGCCTTCCCCATTCTTGGATTATTTCTGTAAAAACTTTTGGATGCAACTTCCATTCATGTGGATCTGTCATATTCCTGCTTAGGTTGTCTGGTGTTTTCCTTGCCTGGCAAGTACTGTGCTTGTAGCTCCATTTGTAAGTCCATGGCCATGTTCCAAAGTGACATGGCCAGTCTGCATACGGGATAAGAATGTGTTCCTCCCTGCTTGTTTATGTACCACATAACTGTGGTGTTGTCTGTTCTTATCAATAGCTGACCTGGTTGTAAAAGGTCCTTGAAGGCTGTAATAGCATTTATCACTGCTAGCATTTCTTTTTGATTGATGTGAAGGTGCTTTTCGTTTTGGGTCCATTTGCCCTGAATGCACCGGTCTGTCATGTGCGCCCCCCAGGCGTAGTTCGAGGCGTCTGTTGTGATGACTTGATTTGCTTGAGGCTTGCTGAATGGCTTGCTGAATGGAAGACCTGTGTTTGTTTGGCATGCTTGAGCCCACCACAGAAATTCCTTTTGCAGACATGGAATTAGTGGTATCATTGTTTCCAAACTGTGGCTGTGTTGAGACCATATGTTTTTTAGGTACCATTGTAGTTTTCTCATATGCAGCTTTACACATGGGATTAGTAAGATGCAAGATGCCATGAATCCCAGAACCTGCAGGATTTTCCTTGCAGTCAGCCTGGTGCAATTTGCCAGTGTTCTGAAATATTGAATTAGTTGCCCCTGCTTCTCTGGCGTGAGGTAGGCCCCATCTGGGTGTTTGTGTCCAAATTGACACCCAGGAAAATGATCTTCCGAGAGGGTATTAGTCTTGATTTCTCTTTGTTGACTGTGTATCCTAGAGAGCTTAATAACATTATTACATAAGCCAGATGTTTCAGAAGAATGTGCTTGCTGTCCGCTTGGATCAGGCAGTCGTCCAAATAAGGGTATATTTGTATCCCTTGAAGTCTGCAGTAGGCAATTACTGATGCCAGGCATTTCGTGAATACTCTGGGTGCAGTAGATAAACCAAAGGGCAATGCAGAGAATTGATAATGTATTGAACCTGCAAGAAATCTGAGGTATCTTCTGCAATTTTGTCTGATTGGGACATGCAGGTATGCCTCCTTGAGGTCCAATGTTACCAGCCAAGACTCCTTGCCCAGCATGGGAAGAAGTTGCTGTAGAGTGAGCATCTTGAATTTTGGTGCAGTAGGAATGTGTTTAGGATGGAAAGATCCAAAATAGGTCTCCAATCTTTGCCCTTCCTTGGCACCAGAAATAGCCTGGAATAAAAACCTTGACCTTGTTCGTGTGTAGGTACCTCTTGAACAGCTTTCATGTTTATAAGATCTGAAATTTGCTTTCGTGCCTCTGCCCTTTGATTGTGTGGCAGGTTTGGCATGCCTTTCATTTTTGGAAGGGTATGAAAATGGAATTTGTCGCCTCTGTTTATAATGTTCAGGATCCATTTGTCCTTTGTGACAATATGCCAATTTTTTGAGAATAGTGCCAGCTTTCCTCCTAAGGGCGCTGCCATTTGAGACCTGGTTGGCATGCAAAGGGGAAAGTCATTGGTTTTGCTTTCTGAAAGATTGTGAGTTGTCCTCACCACCTCTTTGTGTAGGAGCTTGCCATTGTCTGCCTCTGTACGAGCCTTGTGTTTGTCCTCTGCCCCTCGGGCACCTGTATCTACCTCTTTGGGGTCTGTCTGTGGCAGGAAAGGACCAGTTTTTGGAAGGCCAATTTCTACTAAAACGTGGGGGTTGAACCTGCAGAAATTCTTTCACAGTTTGCATTGATTTAGCCTTTTCCTCCATTTTCCGTAATACTTCCTCAGCATTTGCCCCAAATAGTACATCCTTTTGAAGAGGGGCGTCTAGCAATTTAGCTTTGACATGATCAGGCAAGGCTTGTTCCTTGAGCCAGGCATGCCTACGTATGACTGAGCCTGTAACAGCAGCTCTACATGAGGCCTCTAGAGCATCAAAACCACATTGTAAGGTATGTTTACCCACTTGTTCTGCACTATGCATCAAATCCTGCAACTCCTTCATGTCTGGTTGTTCAGGTTGCGACATTTTACTTTTCAATTGAGATAACAGAAACTGTTGGTATTTTAGCATATGAAACTGACAGTTTAAGGCCCTCATGGATAAGGTAGCCGAGGTATATACCTTTTTTCCCCACCTTTCTAAGGATCTGGAATCTCTCTCGGAAGGCAATGGGTTTTTGGCAATGGAGGCCTTAACTCCCTTGGGCCCCTGTGAGATGGTTTCTAGATCAGCAGCATGGCTTTTGTATAGAAATCGGTGAGAGTCAGGAACCCTGTAGTACCTGTCAGGCTTAACTGGAGCTGGAGGGAGAGAGTCCGGGTTAAGGCAGACCTCCGAGTAAACATCATCTAGGATGTCCAGAACAGGAGGTATAGCCAGAGGCCTGTGCTGGGGTAACAAAAGAAATTCCCTGAGCCTTTTCTTGGAATCTGAATAATCCTGGCCTTCCCAGTGGAAGTGTTCCCTTAAGGTATGGGGAGTTTCACCAAATGAGTAATCCTCAGGGGGGGATACAGAAGGAATAGATTCCTCTGCATCAGAGTCTTCAAAAGGAGAGTAAGACTGTTCCTGATAATCAGAGTGCTCTGAAATAATGGAGCCCTGATCAGAGGAGGGGGAATTTTCCTCCACTCTGGGTCTTTTGTCAGGAGGTGGCGGAGAACCTCTGATTAGAGTAATTAAATCCTCAGCCATTTTAAGCATCTGTTTCTTAGGCATGGGGCCTGGAGATGGGCCCTGTGTAGCTGGTCTCTTAGGGTGCATGGTAGCTTTAGACTTGGTGAAAGCCTTGATGGAGAAAGAAGAGGAAGGTCTGAAGACGCCTTGAGTGGAGGTGGACCTGTCCACATTCTGTGTTTCAATGCCAAGCGTGGTTTCGGTATCTATAGTCAGGGTGTGGGCCGAGGAGCCTGCAACCTCGGGTACAGGAGACACCACCAAAGATGTGTCGTTGGTAATCAGGGGCTGTGTAGGCGCCTCGCTGAGAACCGGACCACGTGTAGTCGGCTTTGGCGTGGTGTCGGTAGAGGCCGCGGACCTCGAGTGTCGGTCCTTGTCTTTGCGTTTTTTAGACAAAACCGGAGTCGGAGTATCCGACGACATAGTATAGTTAAATGCTTTCCCAAAATAATGCTGGGCGAACTCCGCCCGACGCTTAATAGTGCGTTTGTTGAATGTAGCACAAAAGCGACAGACCAAGACGTCGTGGTCTGGGCCTAAACAAGGTACATATGGAAATCCTTATGCGGTATTTGCTTCCCACAAGAAATACAATTATTAACTTTGTCTGACATCGGTCTGAGGCAAGAAAAAGTTTCCCCAACGGGGTACTTAGCTTTTAAGAAGACTTCGGTTCCAAATTTTTTGTAATCTCAGGAGCTGGCCGACCAGCACTTGCAAACTGCTTCTGCTTCGGGCACCGCGCGGCAAAAAAGACTGAAGAAAATGACGTCGGCTGGTTCTTTTATACCCCTGTCGCAGTGACGTCAGGGAAGAAGCGACGACAGCCGACGCCAGACCTAGACTTTGGAATTCGGCCGACTGAGGACCCGCCTGACGGCAGGAGAACCCATCTGTTATGACTGCAGCTGTATGCACGATGAACATCAGGGACAGCATTAGAACACTGTGCACAGGGTCCAAGGGATTGAACTTGAATACCCCCTTAACTGATGTACTCAAATGTAGCTTTTGGGATTAGAGTTCAAACAAAATGTCAAACAAGCCAGTATACTGGCCCCCCCCTCTGTTACATATGCAGTATTATGTTTTCCAAGGGACCATATATTTATGCATGGTTTGCAGGGTTATACATACATATATGCACAAACATCTATACAGATGCGTGTGTGTGTGTGTTGATGGATAGATAGATACGAGTATGTGACATTTGATCTATGACACATTTCATCTACAAAAAAGTGTCAGAATTGGTCTAAAACATTTCATTGAAAGTACAAAGGACAATCACAATTGACAGAAAAGTGTGTAAGGCTATAGGAAATCACTGCTGGCATGATTTTGGGGATCACAGGAATTACAGTGTAAATGTGTTGATCACTATTTGTACCTTGCTAATGCCTACTGCTATGATGTACCTCCATTTCTAGAAGTTTGTGTGCAAGCAGTTTTTCACTGTGAGGAGTTTCTCTATTTCTCCTTGGTTGTGTAACTGTGGAGTTACTATACTTAAGTAAGCGGGTTTGGTGTGCAGGAGGGAATTGTTCCATGCAGAAAAGTAATTCTGGATAAGTATTTGCTGCAAATGTTTCAGATATAATGTGACTCAACTAAGTGTGTTTTAGATTAAATGTGTATTAGATTAATTTTTCTGATATTTTGTGATTTGATCAAAAGTGTCTTCCGATAAAACGTAATAAAACTCATTTGCATGTGTCTGTTAGTGTATGTGTGTGTGTATGTATGTGTATATATATATATATATATATATATATATATATATATATATATATATATATATAAATAAATATGTACATGTATAGGTATATTACCACACATTGAATACATCCAACATCACTAAACACTGACAATGACCAGTTCGACACACAACTACTCATACTCCGAGAAACAGCCTTGGTGCATGCAACATTTAAGTTTTAAAAAAGCAAATAAAAATCATTATTTGGGGAGGCGAGCCCCCTAGACCCATTACACCCTCTGCTAATAAAATATACCAATGCCAAGACTGCACAAACATGGGGTACGTGTATACTCTCAACCCCAAGAATTGTCTGATCTCGGACCCCTGCTGACCAGCTGTTTAGTCAGTCATAAACTGTCAAACAGCTGTAGACTAAACATACATTTGACCATAAAAATGGAACCCATGTGTACACGTGTACCCACACACACACAAAGGATATATCAGTAAATTTGGTCAAATAATTCACAGTGTGTTGTAATTAGTCAATTATTTTGTTAGATGAAAGGTGGATTTGTCAATGGTGCAGTAGTAGAATGAGCACTCTGTACGTGGTAATGACTGCTGTGGTAGCCATGTGATCGTGCAGCTGGTATACACAAGTACGGGATTTTGGAAGGCACAGCCCTGCACATAAAGCTTACTTTAGTTGTGGCAGTGTGGTGTACTGTTTTACCTTATATGCAATGATCAGGTTATGTTTTAAATGCAACATAGTGCTGTTTTGTTCTATGAATTGTGTATTAGTTATTGCCAATTACTAGTTTGCAATTACGTGTTCATTACAGTTATTCTTGGGAACAGAGTCAGAAGTGTTTGTACTGATGCTGTCAAAGGATGCAGTTGAGACATTTTTGTATCATACAGGTTCATAGGCTGGTACAAGGCTATCGCCCCTAGGGCCTATGCAAGTCTAGCCATAACAATTCCCTGGATATTTCTTCCCACAATATTTACTTCTCCAGGCCTCTGTCTAGCAGGGCGACTGACATGATCCCCGGGGTGAATTTCCTATCTCCCATCCAATCATCAAGGCTCCTTTTGAAGAGGGCCAAAGAGGTGCTCTGCTTGATATGTATGGGCAGTCTATTCCAGAGTATGGGGAGTCTCTGGGTCAGGAACCTATCCCTCCAGCATCTTTTGTTCATTGTGATGACAAGGTTTAGATCCCTGGAGCGTGTGGCTCTGAGGGATTGGGATTTCTTTAGGTGGAGTATGTCCAACAGCTCATGGTTTGACATGGCCTTGTATGTTAAGCAGAGATCGCCTCTGAGTAGACGATATGCCACAGAGTATAGCTGGAGTTTTTTTTAGATGGTCAGTATATGGCATCTGCTTTAGGCCTGTAATTCTTTTAGTGAGGTATTTCTGTGGCCTTTCAAGCTGTTGCAGATGTCTTGTGAGGTACATACCAAACGGGGCATTATACTCTATAATGAGTCTAATGAAGGATGAGTACAGTGGGACAATGACCTCCTTTTTTTCTGGATGAAAAGCCCTTAGTGATGAGGTGTGCCACACAGAAGGATTTCCTGACTGTTGTGGCAATGTGGTTATCGAAAGTGAGACCACTGTCCACCTGTGTCCGTACGTCTCTCATCACACTTTCGATGCTTAGTGTCCTGCCACCTATGTGGTAATTCATGGGTACATGTTTTTTTCCAAAGGGGATAACTATACATTTCTTGGCATTAAGCTTGAGCCCATGGCTCTGGCACCAGGCATCTGTTTCTGTAAGGCCCTTTTGTAGAATATCCACGTCATTTGGGGATTCAATAATGGCTCCCAGTTTGCAGTTATCTGCAAACTTTGTTAGCCAGAGTCCCTTAGTGTTGGCACCCAGAGTCCCTTACTCTTGGCCTGTACTTCAGAGAAGTAGATGCCAAACAAGAGTGGTCCCAGGACTGAACACTGAGGTACTCCACTTGTCACTTGTCTGGAGCTGGATTTGGAGTCGGCTACTTTTACTGTCTGAGTTCTGTCAGTAAGCCAGTTAGCAACCCATCTAGTGACGTAGGGATTTATGCCCAGCTTAGTAAGTTTATCTATGATTCCAGAGTGGGAGATGGTGTCAAAGGCCATGGCAAGGTCCAGATAGGCTGTGTGGACTGCCTTACCCTCGTCCACAGCTCTGGAGACTGATTCGAAGAAGTCAATAAGATTCAGGAGACAAGATCGGCCCTTCACAAACCCAAACTGGGTGGGGTCCAGTGTTTGAAGGTCGCCAATGTCTTTGTTTATAAGTTCCATGATAATGCGTTCCATGCCCTTGCAAATCAGGCTTGTCAGACTGATGGGACGGTAGTTCCCGGGATCCAAGGTGGATCCTCCCTTGTGGAGTGGGATAACTGTAGCTGTGCGCCACTCAGTGGGCACGAAGCCCAAGGTGAGGCTATGATTAAACATGACACTTAGGTGAGGTGCCAGTTCATTTTGTAGTTCATGTGGTACACAGCCTGGGATGTCATCTGGTCCCATGGATACTGTATTCTTCGCTTTGGAGAGTGAGGTTTCTACTTGTGTGGCCGTGATTATCGGAATTTGGCAATCTTTTGGTATTGAGATGGGCCCTTTAGGGGGTGAGAGTGGGGTGAAGTTGGCACTAAATCGATCTGCCAGGATATTGGCAATATCCTTGGGATCAGTATATTTAATGCCATTCTGTTATAACTCACAGCAGATCTGAGCATTGCCATTTAGATTTTTGACATAACTATAGAATGCCTTGTGGTTGTCTTTGGAATCTTTGGCAATTTTATTTTCGTAACTAGCTTTTGAGGATTTTATGAGGGATCTCAGCTTCTTACCGAGGCTGGTGAGGGAGTTTTTTGCATCCTGGAATTTTCCTCCTTTTTGCAACAGTTTCTTCCTTCTGTTGTATAGTTTGTTTATAGCAGGGGACCACCAGATTGGCTTCCTTTTTTTTGGAGAAGAGCATCTTGGTTCTATTTGGGATGGCACGATTCATACACAAGTGGATGTGCTCGTACAGTGCCTTAGTGTAGGATTCTGCAGTCGAACTTCCAGATCCCGTCTGCATGGGTGTTGTGAAGTTTGTCACTTCAGTAGCTTGAAGTTGGCTTTGGAGAGGTTTTTTAAGGAGGTTTCCTTACTGGGGGGTGGGGGTGGGATGTGGATGTCAAGGGTGATTTGCTTATGGTCAGACCGGACCAATGAGGGGGTGGCCACTGGTGTGGAGCATCTATCTCCCATGTTGGTAATGACCAGGTCTAGGATATTGGAACCCCTGGTGGGACAATGGATTAGCTGATCCAGGGCGTTGGAATTTATGAATTCCAAGAACCGTTGGGAAAAGGAGTTTGCACCCGAGTAGTTTTCCCAATTAATGGCAGGGTAGTTGAAATCACCCAGTATTAGGGTGTTTGGTTGTATCTTAATATTTTCCAGTATGTTTAGAAAGGTGTAGTGAGAATCTTGGGGCATGGATGGAGATCTGTAGCAAGCTACAATTTGGATTGCAGTCTTACCTAGTGTTAGTTGCACCTGGAGAATTTCAGATGCATTGTGTTGGGCAACTAGCCTGCAGGTGTGAATATCCTTGGTGAATATGGACACTCCTCCACCTTTAGTGTTTCGGTCCTGGTTTTGTGGCCGAAAAGTGTTGTAAGAATTATAGTCTGGTACTGCAGGGGTTCTCTCTGGAGCCTTGAACCAGGTGTCAGTTACTGCACAGATATCGAGGTTCTCCATTTTTAGGAGTGCTTCGAGAGAGTGCATTTTGAGGTTTAGACTTCTAGCATTGAGTAGCATTACCTTCAGATTTTGCCTGCTTCTATTTGTTACGCTGGTGGTTTTATCCTTTGAACCTTGCCTAAAAAAGGCACTATAGGGGTGGCAAGAGCTTTAGCCAGTAACCTGAATCCCAGGGGTAACAGGTGCAGACCATCTCTGGCAAAGCATCGTGGTTTGTCGATCATGTCTTCCCAGGCAGACAAATACTGGATCCCCTTTGAATGACATCAAAAGCTTAGCCAATTGTTGAAGTCAATCATTTTGTCCTTATACTGTGGTATCATTCTTGGCGAAGGCAGGATGCTACTCAGGGCTAGGGTCATACCTGCCTGGGTCACATGATCCAAGAGCTCTTCCACATCTCTTTTCATGTAGTCCAGGGAGGTACGTCTCAAGTCATTCACTCCAGCATGGACAATGACAGAGTCATATTTGTACTTGTTGTGGAGTGACTTGAGTGCATGCTATGTGGATTCTGGCACCCAATAGGCAGCTGACTGTAATTTTCTCCTTGTTCAGTCTGGTGAGTGGGACATCAGTGTGCCTGACTATAGAGTCACCTATGAATAAAGCATTGGGTACATTGTCTTGCCTTAGGGTCTGTTGTTGGGTGGCACACTGGTGTTGTGAGCTATGTGTCACTTTGGTTGTGACTGGTGTTTGTTTGCGTTTCGGCTTCGGAGGTCCTTGTTGCTTGGGCAGGTTAATGTTAAGAGCCTCCGCATATGTGGGTTTAGTGTTGCTATGTGTGGGTGTTGATGGTGTGGGTTTTGAAGGGCTATGAGTTGCTTGAGGTGTGATGCAGGTGACTGTCTAGCACAATCTTGGCCGGAGAGAGCTTTGCTTCCAGTTTGGCTATGTAAGTGCATCTCTCGCAGGTTGTAGTGTTGGGTGGTAGGAGGAGAGGATTGTCTGTGTACATGAGGCAGTTGCCGCATTGCCCCAGTATGCCCAGATTCACCAGGTGAACAGGAGAAATCACCGGAAGCTGACCCTTGGACATGCCTGTTTAGGTGCTTTTATGTAAAGTTTAAGACCTGTTTTCCCTTACCTTTGCAAGGTACTTTGCAATTATAGGCTATTTAGTGCCTATGATTAATTTCTCCTTATTGACAAGGAGTGCCGAGTTCTTGTATCCGTTTCAGGCTTCCTAGTGCTTTCCAGCAGGCTCTAGAGCAAGTGGTAGTCACAGGGGTTCAGATTTTAGTGCTACTACTGAGAAACCAGCTAGTTTTAAGGGAAAATTTGAAGAGCAGACTTTCTGGCACCTGGAATAGTTTAACTGTAGCCTCGCAGTGCTGCACGATGTGAAAAATATGCAAACACACGCGTTTTTAAGCCAGAAAGTTGAAAGGGATAGAAATCAGCCCAAAAGGCTAATAAAATTACAATGTCAGAGCTGGAAACCACTCCTCTAGCGTTAGATAGGCAGTACAATGCTCACCAGTCCCACTAGTAGGCAGTAGGACTTCCCTCTACCAATGCAAGGTCTGGATAGCTCTGAGCACAGAAAATAAAGTCCTGAGACAAGTAAAGCTTGGGATATGTACTGGCTAGAAAAGGTGGGAAACGAGCAAACAAGATAGTATTTTTGTTGTTGTTAAAACAGGCTAAACAATGCAATAATACAGTAAAATAAACACATAAAAGGCTACCACACTTGAGTGTGTAGTCCTAGACAGTAAATGCAATTAAAACTCTACAAAATTAGCAATTTAACACTTTTTTAAATGAAGCAGGGCAAGTGCACAACTGAAAAACGATTTAAGAGGAAGTAACACAGCAGAATAAGTAGCTAGTCTGCATATACAGAGAAGTCTATACATACAGAAAAGCAGCTAAACACTTCGGATGCAGTGCAACCTAGAGCACATGAGTTGTAGCAATATTAAGGCAATTACAGTTATAATAAATGCTCTGAAATATACTCTAGATTTCCAAAATGTTTGAGAAGCACAGTCAAGACACAAGGAGATTCAGGCAAAAAAAAAAATTTTTTTTTTTTTGAAAGGGAAAAAGGAAAACAGAAGGCCTTATCAAATGTTAAATATTATAGTACATGCTGACAACAGCAGCTTGCAATGAATATCTAAATAATCATATATTTACATACATGTGCACAAGCACATACACAGCGTACATATAAACAAAGACTATATGCAAACATATTGCACACTGTGGAAATTCGAATAAGCTGTTGATCCCCTAAATGGAAGTCATGTACTTCTCATAATGACAGATATGTAGAACAAAGTCTCTCTTTCTCTTCTTCCAGAACTTGAAGATGGTAGTTTGGTACTGTAATCTTTCCCATGACACCTAACTTCCCCCTTTCCCCAGAAGTGTGTGTGTGTGTGTTTGTGTGTGTGTGGAAGGAACTCTATCCAAGTATATTAGCACAAGGAAGGGGGAGCAGGGAAAAAAACAAGGAAGAAAACAAATTCTGAACCTGTATCAAAATGACAGGGGAAGGAGCATAGGGTTGTAGAAGAAACCTAGTGGAAGATGGACCTTGTACTACACATCTATCATTATGGTAAGCATAACGTTTATACGTTCGTCAACAGGACCAGTCTGACTTCCTCTAGTTATAAGACACTCTCAAGCACAATTATTTCCTGGGTGGATCACTGCAAAAGTTGTTTCATAATATCTCCAGAAGGACCTGAACTGGATAGACCTGCTGACTTACAAATGTCTCACAGGGAAAAGCAATACTAATGCTAATTCAAAAATGTGACAGCAGAGGAGTAGCAGATCCTGAAACCAAGGGTCAAAATTAAAAAAATTATACTAACTGCCATATTATGAGCAATGTGGCTATCAGGAGGACATATTTAACATCCATAGATACAGAGTAGGAACCACCAAGGTAAAATCTAGCAATTTGGGAATAAATGTATTTTTATTATTTATTTTTATTTTACATTTGTTGACTGGGATAGTCCGACTGGATACATGTCCATTTTCAGCGGAAGCCCAGGGAGAACAGTTCCAGGTTACAAAAAAATAAGCAATTGCACTTATAAAAAAGCAATAATATCTATACAGTTCTTACAGAGGTGTCCCTGTAGAGCGGGCTTACACAAAAGTAAGAGTGATTACAAAATACATGTTGAATAAGGTATAAGCAGGGTTATATGCAAGAGTTAAGCAGTGCATACTGAAATACAAACTATTTACAAGTTACTTACAGCTTATTTACAAAATTACATACTCTGTGGTCTTAGAGAGGGAGTATAAAGACTTTTGTTACCTTTCAGACATATCTGGCTGCTATCAGTAAAGAAGGAAGACAGAAGTGGCTTTCATTAGACAGATGGTTTAGGGTAGGAGTTAGTCAGGGTTGGTACAGGGACAGAGCCAATGTCCCGTAAGGTATTGTTTGAGGCCTTTTTTAAAATGGTTTAGCAATGGTTCCCAAGTAAGAACAGTTGGGAGAGAGTTCCATGTTTTTCCAACGAAGGTGGCAAACAGGGAGTCACCAGCAGAATTAGTTGCTTTTTTAGTTTGGACAAGAGATTTGTTGGATGATCTGAGTGGTCTGAGATTATGATATGGTTTTAGGATGTTTGTTAGAGAGCTGGAGTGTTTTCGGGTTTATATAATATTTTGTGGGTGATAATGAGCTGGTTAAACTGGATTAATGTGGGTAGTTCCAGCCATCCGAGGGGCTTAAGGTTAAGGCAATGGTGGGTCCTGTATGAGGAGCCCATGGCAAATCTTGCTGTATGGTTATAGCTGCGAGTAAGTTTATTTAGGTCAGTTTTATTCAGATTGGTGAGAATGGGGGAAGCGTAGAGAAGGGTTGAGAGTAGGTGGGTTCGGGCAGTGGCAGTCCTAGCTAATGGGGTTAGGAAGGATTTATTTCTATATATTAGGCCAAGTTTTTTATTAATGGTTTTGATAGTTTTATTGATGTGAAAGTCAAATTTGAGATTATTGTTAATTATGACACCTAGGAGCTTAGTATTGGTCTCAGGCGTGATGGAGGAGCCATTGGTGGCGGTTATGGAGAAAGCGAAGAGGGGTGGATCTACTGGTTGGGGTGAAGAGGAGTAGTTTAGTTTTATTTGTGTTTAAATGCAAGTGGTGATTAGCAAGCCAGTTTTCAACTGTGCGAAATATATTCTGGGTTAAGGTTTGTAAGTTGGACAGGGAAGAGGCAATACAGATCAGTGTGGAGTCATCCGCGTATTGGATACTGTTTGCATCAGGGATGGCTGTGTGAAGGTCATTAATGAAAATGGAAAAGAGTAGAGGACCTAAGACAGACTCCTGGGGGACTCCGAGGGTGAGAGGTAGTAGGGTGGACAGTTTATCCTGCCAAAGGACAGCTTGCTGTCTACCACTTAGATAGGAACAGAACCACTGAATGGCAAGGTTGCCCAGGGAAATGGTTTTAAGTGTTTGTAAAAGAAGATAGTGGTCGACCATATTAAAGGCCTTTGATAGGTCCAGGAAAAGGGCAGATGAAAGCATATTGTTATTCTGATTTTGGTGGATAGCATTAGTGAAAGAGAGAAGGGCAGAAGTGGTGCTATGGTGAGGCCTGAATCCATGTTGGGAGTTAGCTAGTATGTTGTTCTGGGTAAGATGGTACATAAGTTACTTGTGGACACATTTCTCCATTATCTTTGCTAGTGGTGAAAGGATCGCTATGTGTCTATAATTGGATAGTTCTGTAGAAATTCCCCTCTTATGTAGTGGTATGACATGGGATACTTTCTAGATGGTTGGGATAGTGCCCTCTGTTAGGGTTCTATTGATTAGGATGGCAATGGGATACGCTATGGCTTCTGCAGCTTTTTGTAAATACTCTGCTGGTAGAAGGTCGGCTGATGGGGTGGTCGGTTTTAATTTTTTTATTAGGGCACAAATGAAGTTGGTAGAAACTGTTTGGAGGTTGAAAAAGGGATAGAGAGCAGGGATGTTTAGCACAGTATTGGAGCTTGTTGTAGTAAGTTTTTTGGCTAGGGACTGGATTGTTTCCGTGAAAAATTTATTAAAGGTATTAGCAATATTTTCGGGGGATTCCTGGGCGGTATTAGTTGGGGTGGGAGTGGTAGATTGACCTGGGTGCAGGATTTGGTTTATACCTGCCCAGATCTTTTGGGGATTTTACTTTTTTTTTTTTTTGCAGGAAATTATTGTAATAGTTTTTTTTTGTCAAGTAGTTTGGATTTTTTTGTATCATTTCTAAGCGGACGGTAGCTCAGATGGTCAGGGAGGGTTTTGGTAGTATGCCAGGTATGCCAGGCTTTATTCCTAAGCCTATTTTTTAATTTGGTTTCCTTAGAAAGCCAGGTTGCTGTATTAGATTTAGCTCTGATGGTGCGAGTCAATTATGGTCAGGAATTTGGCATTAAAGTAGGCTACACTTTCTTCTAGTGGTAGATGCTTTAGGACAGACCAGTTATCAGAGATAAGTTCTTTTTGGAAGTTAATAGGTTTGAAGACTTTGTTGTTTCTAATAGTTTTATATTTGGCTTGGTGCATGTTCCCTGTCTTGTGTTTAATAATGTATGTGAGGTAGTGGTCACTGAAGTCATCAGGGAGGGTGCCATATTTATACAAATGGGGGTGACTGTTAATAAGTATCCAATCTAAAATACTTTCATGGTTTGAGGGTTTATTAATCCTGGTAAGTGTAGTTATTATTTGATTAAAGCTGAAGAAATTTATATGGTTGAGGGGAGATTCAAATGAGCAGGTGAGTCAGTCAATGTTAAAGTCCCCAAGAATGATGGTTTCTTGTGGGTAGGTAGTGAAAATCCACTGAACTATGTCTTCTAGAGTACCTATGCTTTTCCCTGGGGGAATGTAAACACAGATAATAAATATACTTTTGTTTGAATTAATTTATAACTTAGTCACAAGGATTTCTGATGTAAGAGTAATGTAAATATAGATAGATAGATATTTACAATTGGTTTTGTAAATGTAAGAGTGATGGACACCCTAAAAGCAGTATAGCGTCACAACCCAGGAAGACCAAGCCTAATATGAGGCATGGTACAAAGTCAGCAATAGAGGACCTCAAGAAAGAACTGAAGTCTAGTAAATTCAGAGAAGAAAAAGCCAAAAATCAGAAATGGAATCACCCCAGTGTCTAAAGTAAAAGGCTAGGCTAGTGACAGGAGTCCTTGAAAACAAAGATGAAACTGGAAATAACAGAATAACTAAGTGGCATTAGGCTAAATGCAATCCATGAGCCATACAGTAACAGAGTCAGTCTGGGCTCAAATGAAATATAGCCTGCAAGGCTAGCAAAAAACTTTTCACAGAAAATAAATATGTCAAGTTTACACTGAAATAATTAAAAAGCATTGTCAATGAATTAACCTGGGAATGACAGCTTTAATCCCAGAGGAAAGAAAAAGTACAGTTTTGTACCTACCATAAATGTAGATGTCCGATAGGTATGCATCTGCAGTCATAACATACGGGTTGTCCTGCCTCAGGCAGCCCTTCGGTCGGCCGGATTCCAAAGTCTGGGTCTGGCCTCGGCTGATGTCGCACTTTCCCCGACATCAGAGCTTCTGGGGTATAAAGGCATCAGCCGACACCATTTTCCTCAGTGTTTCTTGCCCCAGATGCCAGGTGCCCTCTAGGAAGGCTAAATTTGGATAAATGTAGAATGTTCCAAACAGTAGCAAAAAAAAAAAAAAAAATATATATATATATATATATATATATATATATATATATATACATATATTCAAACAAACAAACAAATAAATACACCATAATAGATTCCCCCAGCTAGCTGAAAGAGGGGTAAGCACCGTAGGAATACCACAGAGGGGAAGGAGGGTGGGTAATCCTGACTGCAGATGCATACCTATCAGACATCTACATTTATGGTAGGTACAAAACTGTACTATGTCCTTCAAGGATGCATCTGCAGTCATAACATATGGGTAGAATACCATAGCCAAACTGGGGGAGGAGGTACTAAGATAAGGATGGTGTAGTTAAGATCCCCTGTAAAACTGCAGTTGCAAAGCCTGCTCGGGATCTGGAGTATAAAGGTAGATTATAATGCTTGGCAAATGTATGCACGGAGCTCCAAGTAGCAGCTTCTAAAATGTCCTTGGTAGCCACCCCTCGTAGGAAAGCTGTAGTGGTGGCTGTGGCCCTTGTGGAATGAGGCCTGATATTTTCAGGAGCTGTCTTTCCATGAAAAGAGTAGCAAAAGCGAATGCAATTACCTATCCATTTTGAAATTGTCTGTTTGGAAATTGCTTTTCCTTGCACCCCAGATGCATAGGCTACAAAAAGTTGGTCAGTTTTTCTGCTGGTTTTAGTTCTGTCCAGATAGTAGCGTAGTTGTCTGTGTAGATCCAAGGTGTGCAATAGTTTTTCTCCTTTGTTCTGTGGGTTAGGGAAGAACGTAGGCAAATGAATGGCTTGGTTCAAGGATACCCTGGATACCACCTTTGGCATGAAAGTAGGATTGGTTATCAGAGACACTCTATCCTGGTGAAAAATAAGGAAAGGCTGCACTGCCATTAATGCCTGTAACTCGGATACTCTTCTTGCTGAAGTGATTGCCAGAAGGAAAGCAGTTTTCCAAGATAAAAACTGTAAGTCTGCTGATGCTGCTGGTTCAAAAGGAGGTAGTGTCAATTTTTCCAGCACAAAATTGAGATCCCATGCAGGCAGAGGGGGTCTCCTTGGAGGTTTAACATTTTTGATCCCTCTCAAAAATTGCCTGAGAAGAGGGTGAGAGAAGATAGGAGGATCCATATTGTATTCTGCTGAAATTGCTGAAGCATGAATCTTAATGGAAGAGTAAGACAGGCCATTGTGGAACAATTCTGCTAAGTATTCTAGGATGTGTGCTAGGTTTGCCACTGTGACATCTGTGCCCTTTGATGTGCTCCAAATAAGGAATCTCTTCCATTTAGCTGAGTGTCTTCCTTGTAGAGGGTTCTGCGAGCCTCCAGGATAATGTCCTTGACCCTCTGAGATAAGAGAGGTGGGAATGCATACACTATTAGGGCATTCCAGCTGAAAGAGAGAGAGTCCACCCTCCAGGCTTGTGGGTGGTATGTCCTTGAGCAGAATTTCTTCAGTTGGTGGTTGAGAGGGGAGGCGAACAGATCTATCTCTGGCAATCCCCATTTCTTTGTTATGAGTTTGAAGATGTCTGGATGCAGCATCCATTCGTGAGCATCCATGGTAGTCCTGCTTAAGCTGTCTGCTAGTGAATTCTCTTTTCCTGGTACAAATATGGCCTGCAGCTGGATATTGAGATTCAGGCCTAGGTTCCACAGATCCATTGCCATCCGGCATAGAGGATAGGAATGCGTGCCTCCCTGCTTGTTTATGTACCACATGACCGTGATGTTGTCTGTCCTTATCAGCAGATGTCCTTGCTGGAGGAATGGTTTGAATGCCTCGATTGCATGCTTCACTGCCAGCATCTCTTTTTGGTTTATGTGCAAGTTTAGCTGTCCTTGAAGCCATAGGCCTTGGATACATTTGTCCTCCATGTGTGCTCCCCATCCTAGGTCTGAGGCGTCCATGGTGATGGTCTGCCTTGGTTTTGGTTTGTTGAAAGGCAACCCTCTGTTGGACTGGCAGGCCTGAGCCCACCACAGGAATTCCTTTTGAAGGCATGGAATGATTGGTATCATGGTTTCTAGACTGTGCCTGTGTTGAGACCATACATTCCTTAGGTACCATTGTAATTTCCTCATATGCAGCCTGGTATGTGGGATCAAGATTATGCAGGATGCCATGAAATCCAGGGCCTGCAGGACTTTCCTTGCAGTAAGCTGAGCTTGTCTTGTCAAAGTCATGAAGTAATCTGGAATTTGTTTTTGTTTTTCTTCTGTGAGAAAAGCCATCTGAGTTATTGTGTCCAGATCCGCACCCAAAAAGGTTATCCTTTGGGATGGCACTAGTCTTGATTTTTGGATGTTGACTGTGTATCCCAATGCCTGTAGCAGGTGTATGACATAGGCCAAATCCTTTATCAATTTTGTCTTGTTGTCCGCTTGTATTAGGCAGTCGTCCAGGTATGGGTAAATTTGAATTCCCTGAAGTCTGCAATGTGCAATTACTGATGCCAGGCATTTTGTGAATACTCTGGGCGCAGTAGATAAGCCAAAGGGCAATGCTGAGAATTGATAATGCTCTGATCCTGCAAGAAATCTGAGGTGTCTTCTGCAATCTGGTCGGATAGGGACGTGCAGGTATGCCTCCTTGAGATCTACAGTCACCAGCCAAGACTCCTTGCCCAACATGGGAAGAAGTTGCTGTAGGGTCAGCATTTTGAATTTTGGCACAATGAGATATGTGTTCAGTGCGGACAAGTCGAGAATAGGCCTCCATTGGTTTTCTTTTCTTGGTACAAGGAATAGTCTGGAGTAAAATCCTTGGCCTTGTTCCATAGATGGTACCCTTTCTATCGCTTTCATCTGAAGTAAATTTTGATTTGTCTTAAAGCCTCTGGCTTCTGGTTTGGTGGTAGGTTTGGCATTCCGCTCCTTTTTGGTAAAGTGTGGAAGTGAAACCTGTATCCTTTGTCTATTGTTTGCAATGTCCATGTGTCCTTTGTAATGCAGTGCCAGTTTTTTGAGAATAAAGCCAGCTTTCCGCCCAAGGGAGCTTCCAGTTGTTCCCTGGTAGGCGGAATCAGAGTCAAGTCATTGTGTCTGTCCTGTGGTAGTGGTTGTAGTTGCAGCTGTGGCACTACTCCTCTGGTTGGCAGGCTGCCACTGACTGCCCCTATAGGCACCCTTTGATTGACCTTTGCCTCGAGGGCGTCTATTCCTACCCCTCTGTGCTCTGGAGGTGTCTGGAAAGGACCAATTCTTGGAAGGCCAGTTTCTGCTGAACCTCGGAGGTTGGACCTGCAGAAATTCCTTTACTGTTTGTACAGATTTTGCTTTTTCTTCCACTTTCTTTAGAATCTCCTGTGCAGGGGAGCCAAATAAACTTTGTTTCTCCATTGGAGCATCTAGGAATTTAAGCCTTGACATGGTCTGGCAGGGATTGCTCTTTTAGCCAGGCGTGAGTACGAATTACTGCCCCAGTCATAGCTGATCTAAATGAAGCCTCCAGTGCATCATAGCCGCATTTTAAGAAATGATTACTGACCTGCTGAGAGTTGTGTACCAAATCCTGAAGGGATTTACGGTCTAAAGGTTCTGGAGAAGAAAGCTTCTTATTCAGCTGATCTAACAAATATTCTTGGTACTGTATCATATGGAATTGACAGTTTAATGCCCTGGCAGAAAGAGTAGCAGATGTATAAACCTTTTTACCCCATCTCTCTAATGCTCTAGACTCTCTTTCAGAGGGTAGGGGATTTTTGGCAGTGGCAGCTGCCACACCTTTTGGGCCCTGTGAAATAGTTTCTGGGTCTGCAGCATGGGCTTTATACAGGTGGAAGTGAGAATCCGGGACCCTGTAATATCTGTCAGGTTTGGCAGGGGCCGGGGGAAGAGAATCAGGTGCAGAACTAACATCATTATACACATCATCATTTACAGTTAGCACCGGTGGCATGGCTAAGGGCCTATGCTGAGGCAAATGTAAAAAAGTCCTTAGTCTTTTTCTACAATCAGAAAAAACCTGACCCTGCCATTGAAAGTGTTCCCTCAGAGTGCAAGGTCTCCCCAAAAGAAAATTCTTCAGGAGGGGAGGCCGAAGGGATAGAATCTTCAGCATCTGAATCCTCATAAGGAGAATAGGCCCCTTCCTGATGGTCTGACAAATCAGATCCATCCGTGGAGTAATCAGAGGAGAGAGGTTCAGAGGGATCAGTCCTAGGCCTTTTGTCTGGTGGAGGTTGGGAGGCCCTGTCTGGGTGAGGTTGGGACCCCCTAATCAAGGATATAAGGTCCTCAGCAAGACTGAGAATCTGAGAACTTGAGGAAGGCCTCTGAGAAGTAGATTTGGCAGGTAAAGCTTTTGAAAGTTTGGCAGCTTTAGCCCTGGAGAAGGCCTTAATAGACATAGAAGCTGGGGGCCTAGCTGCCCCACGTGCAGGTGTAGAAATGTCCAATGGAATGGTGTCGGACAAATCTTGAGCGCTAGCTTCGGTAGGAATTTCTGAAGCCGACTCAGCCGGGGTCTCTCTGGCCTCGGTTGTCGGAGGTATGGTTTCTGTCGTAGGAAGAACTGAGGGCTCGGTTCCAGCCGAAACAGAGACACTCGCGGTAGGCCTAGCCGTGGTTTCAGCCGAAACCGCGGGCCGCGAGTGTCGGTCCTTTTCCCTGCGTTTTTTGGCCAAATGCGTAGTCGGGGTCTCCGACGGCATTTTATATGCAAAAGCGGATCCGAAAAATTCTTCTGCAAACTCCGCCCGACGTCTAAGAGTCCATCGGTTGAAGGAGGCACAGGCTAAACAAGCTGATACGTCGTGGTCTGGGCCTAAGCAAGGAAGGCAGTAAGAATGGAAATCCTTATGAGGCATTTGTTTCCCACAAGTTAAAACAATTATTTACTTTGTCTGACATCGGCTGAGGCAAGAAAGAGTCCCCAATGGGGTACTTAGCTTTTTTCGAAGTCTTCGGTAGCTGAAATCTCTGGATCTGACCGACCGGCACTTGCGAACAGCTTCTGCTTCGGGCACCGTGCGGCAAGAAAGACTGAGGAAAATGGTGTCGGCTGATGCCTTTATACCCCAGAAGCTCTGAAGTCGGGGAAAGTGCGACATCAGCCGAGGCCAGACCCAGACTTTGGAATCCGGCCGACCGAAGGGCTGCCTGAGGCAGGACAACCCATATGTTATGACTGCAGATGCATCCTTGAAGGACATCAAAAAGGAAGGAACCAAAGAAAGAGTTAAGTGTACCCAAGATACTCTTGCCTTTGAGACACAATACAAGCTGTAAAAATTTGAACAGTCATTTACTGCAAGGATGACTTTTCCCTTATACTACAAAAGAAGCATAGGATGACGAAGTGTAAAACAGTCAAATGAATTAATGCAGAACCCCCAAGAAAATGGATTACACTGTCCTGAAAGAAAGAAAACGAGAACATGAATGGTGTTATCTTCAAAGGGATAGAAACTCATGACTGGCAACCTGAAAAACAAAGGATCAGATGGCACAAGACAACTTTTGAATCCTAAGCTTCTAAAAGCCATATAGGGGATGGGGATTGTGCCACCAAATATACTAACAAAGATGTTAAAGAACTGCAACAGTTTGACTATTACTCTTATTAGATTAGACAGGATGAAGGAAAGGCAGGTATTGGGCACTAAGGAAAATTAAATGATCAAAAGGTACATCATGCTCCTTTATATACCAAACAGAAAGAACAGCACAAAAATGCAACAATAAAACAAAGTCTACATAGGAAGAAAAAAAATTCCACTGCTGGAGATGACTGTTAAAATGGGGGCAGGATAATAAAACCAAAATTCTAAGGAATATGGCCTTGCTTAGACAATGGATAAGAAGGAAAAAGTCTTCCACTGACACCAAGGCATAATGATGAAGCCACCAATACAGAGAATTGGAAGGGGGCAGAAGGAACCACACAGGTGTGACCCAAATCACTCTGCCAAAGATGGGGGGGGGGGGCAAAATCAGAATTTATAAGCATAAAAAGGACTATGCTGCAGAACATGGAGACAGAACAAGATATCTCAAAAAAAGAAGCACAAATTGCAAGGAAGACAGTAATGTTTGACCCCAGTAAGAGATCAACTAGTGAATATTATAACAGGACTATGTAGAATCCAAAAGTTAGATGTCTCTTGTCTACATTCCCTGGTGAAACTCAAAAGAAAGAGAAGTATATCTCAGACTTAAACATGGACAAATGTGAGACCCTCATCTAAAATTTTGTACATGATGGCAAATTCTTCACAGCAGATGAAGTCCGACTTTCCATGAAAAAGAACCCAGGAGAGTACACTGCATGAGTGATACCATACTTCAGCACCCTACAGGTTAAGGCCTGTTAAGAAAGGAATGAAGGCTAAATTACAAAGTCAGGATGCTAGACAGATCTTGACTGGTATCTCGCCTAAGGACCAGAACCACATTCCTTGAAACGAAAATGGGTACGACTGCAAGAGTTAACGATGACTGCTGTAGGCACTTAACTAGATCACAGACCATAAGGACAGGATGGTCCACTTCAGCAATGGCACTATGGCCACTGAATCTGCAGCTGTCCCTAAAGGGTTAAAATAATAAGATGAGTAAGCAGACTGGGACCACCTTGACACAGGGACTGTGTCAACAGAAATCTCGCTGATTTCCAGAAAAGGTGGAAGTATTAACAGGATAAGCATTGAGCCTTGTGCCCAATGGTAATGAAATAAAATTAAGCATTAGTCTGGCTGTGAAGAATACCCGATAACATGACAATATTGCAACCTCAGTAGGAGGGAGGTCCAACCTTAATCAAATGCCAAGACAGACAGATAGACAAAAGCAGAGAAGTTCACCACCACTGAGAGGAACTGACGGCAGTGGCAGTGGTCCCCCAAATGAACTCTTATTAACTGATCAGCCGTAAAATGATTAAAAAAGAAAACATTCAGGAAGGTAAAGCATATACACCAACATGCATGAATGAATAAACATGCATATAGAAATAAAAAGAAGTTATGTACTCACCATAACATTCCATCTGAGTAGTTATACTTCATTTTTATGCAACCTGTGGGATATGGATCCGTACCGGATCCGAGCCGGCAACTTTTTTCTAGCATCTGCTCCAAGATCTGAGCTCCTCCCCTTACCCATAATGCCCTACCATATCCTATCTTCCCTCAGATCAAGTTTGCTGCAACAAAAAATATATATGCAACTCAACCCAATAAACCAACCCTGAAAACAGGATAAGGTCTGGGGGACGGAGGGAGGGAATGTTGCAGAAAAATGAAGTATAACTACTCAGATGGAATGTTATGGTGAGTACATAACTTCTTTATCTGAAGTAGTTAACTTCACTTTATCTGCAACCTGTGGGACAGTGTCCCCAGCTACTCCGATCCTGGGAGGCCCTTATGGAAGGATATTCCTGAGCACCACAGAGCCAAAGGATGCTCTACCCCTCAAAATCAGATCCAATTTGTAATCAGAAATGAAGGTATGTGAATTGGCCCATGTCGCTGCTGCACAAATATCGTCCAAAGGCACCCTAGACTAAAAAGCAGCAGAAGTCACCATGGACCTGGTAGAGTGAGCCTTAACTATACCAGGAGGAGATAAACCCTTTAGCATTACAGGCATGTGAAATGCAAAGAGTGATCCATCTGGCTAAAGAAATTTTAGAAATAGCTTTTCCCATAAAAGCTTTGGAAAAGGAAACAAACAATTGGTCAGTCTTGCGGAAAGATTTCATTCTATGAAGATAAAAACAAAGTTGTCTATGAACATCTAACAAATGGAGTTTGTATCCACCTTTATTTTGAAGTTGGGAAAGAAAACGGGCAGATTAATGGACTGGTTTATGTTTGCTTCAGATGCCACTTTAGGTAAGAAGGAAGGTTTAGTACGGATGGAGACCCTATCCTTATGGAAGACCAAATACGGAGGCACAGCAGACAGAGTTTGAAGCTCAGAAACACTCCTAGCCGATGTGATGGCGACTAGGAAAGCGGTCTTCCAGGACAAAAATTTCAAGTCCACCGAAGCTGCAGGTTCAAAAGGAGGAGCCACCAATGCCTGTAAAACAGAAGTAAGGTCCCAAGGAGGTACAGAATCCTTGACAGGGGGCCGTAACAGAAAAGCACTTTTAAGAAAAGCCTTACACAGCCTAGAGGAAGCTAAGGCCATGTTGTCTTCACCAACGTGAAAACTGGAAATGGCTGCCAATTGTACTTTCACTGTGGAGGAACTAGCTCCTTGCCGAAAGATACCAGACAGGAAGTCCAACACCGCTAGAACAGGGGCTGTAAAGTGATCTATTTTTCTCTGTGAGGCCCAAATGGAAAAGCGCTTCCATTTACTGCAATAAAGTTTCCCTGTGGAGTCTTTAAGAGAGGCCACCAGAATGGATTTTACCTGGGATGAAAGACCGGGAGTCCTCGCAATTAACGGAACTGGAGAAACAAAGCTGTTAGCTTGAGGTTGCCCATATTGGGTGGACATGTCCCCGACGGATGGGAAATTAGACTTGGGCAGGGATCCAGAACCCACAGGGGAGCTAAGAGATGAGACCAAAGGAATGGGAACCAAACCTGAAGAGGCCAGAACGGGACAATGAGGATCACTTTGCACCGTGGTCGGCAAGCTTTCTGAAGAAACTTCGGAATGAGTGGTAAAGGTGGATAAGCATACAGAAGCCCGGGGGGGGCAAGCATGGACTAGAGCATCTCTGGGGACTTCCCCTGGTGAGGGAATCAGAGCGAAGAACTCGCTGCACTTCGCATTGAAAGGAGATGCGAAGAGATCGCAGCAAGGCTGACCCCATGCAAGGAAAATCTCCTCCGCTACTGACTGTTTCAGAGACCACTCCTAAGGCATCAGAATGGCCCGACTCAATCTGTCCGCTAAAATGTTGGAGCGCCCCAGGATGTGCATTGCTATCAGAAACCGACCGTTGGAAATTGCCCATTCCCACACTCTCATGGACTCGAGACATAGAGGGTAGGATCTGGTTCCCCCCTGCTTGTTGATATACCAGACAACCGACATGTTGTCTGATTGAATTGCAATCAATCCGAGAGGAAGGACTGTGTGAAAGGCTTCCAATGCTAAAAGCACTGCCCTCATCTCTAGAGCATTTATGTGCAAATTGGTCTCTGCCTGGCACCACGTGCCTTGGACCGTCCTTCCCGAACAGTGTCCCCCCCCACCCGAGTTGGGAGGCGTCCGTGGTCACTGTGGTTTGGACTGGAGGTGACGTAAAGGGGAATCCTTTTGATATCTCCGGTGAAGTTAGCCACCAAAGAAGAGATGTCCTGCAGACATGACTGATCTTGATCTTAAATTCCATGGGCAGGTCTAGCCAAGACCACTGAACAGCCAGAGTCCATTGAAGAACCCGCATGTGAAGGCACGCATAAGGGAGAATACATATGGCGGCAGCCAAGGAGCCCAGAGCCCGAAGAACCTAGCTCACCTTTGAAGACTTGGAGTTCGCTATCTGAGCTATGTGGCACCTGAGATGTAGAATCCTGTCTGGAGTTAAGAATACCTTCGTCTGCAAAGTGTCTAACCGTGCCCCAATGAAGTCTAGAATTTGTACTGGTTGCAAATGGGATTTGTGAACACTGACTGTAATTCCCAGTAGCTCTGCTAACTGGATGAAATAATCTCGGGCCAGACACAAGTGATGCTTGCTGGGGGCAGTGAAGAGCCAGTCATCCAGGTATGGAAACACCTGAATACCCTAAAGCCTCAGGTGAGGCACCACAACTGCCATTACCTTGGTGAACACCCTGGGGGCTGTGGTGAGACCAAAGGGTAGGGCTCTGAAATGAAAATGACTGGCTCCCAGCCGGAAGTGCAGAAACCTCCTGTAGCTTCTGAGTATTTTGATGTGGTAGTAAGCATCCTGAAGGTTTAACGAGCACATCCAGTCGCACTCTCGGAGATTAGGTAGAATGGACTGTAGGGTGACCATCCGGAATTTCTGTTTGGCTACCGACAGGTTTAATGTTGACAGGTCTAGAATGGGCCTGGGGTCCCCCGCCTTTTTTGGCACCAAAAAGAACCTTGAGTAGACGCCTAATCCGGACTGATCGGGGGGGGGACCTTTTCGATGGCTCGTTTGAGAAGCAGCTTTAAAACCTCTAGAGCTGGGCCTCCCTGTGAGCGGGTGGAATATTCGGGAGGTGTTTTGTAATATTTGGAGGGGCAACGAAAGGAATAGAGTAACCTCTGGATATTATCTGAAGAACCTAGTGATCTGTCATAATGGACTCCCATGCCGCTGGGTGTAAGGACAATTGTCCCCTGACTGCCTCCAGAGTAGGACAGTCGGGCAACCCCCTCAGGGCTGCTGACCGGGTCTATCAGAGAAGGGCTCCCTAGACCCGAAATTCCTGGGACCCCCTCTACCTCTGGGTCGGCGTCGATCTTGTTCCCCTCTGCCTCTGGGGGAATAGCTGTCCTGAGAATCCCAGGAAAACTGACATTTTCAGAACCACATCTTCTTCTGCCCTCTTTGATTCCTAGAGAAGGACAGCTGAGGGTTAGAGAAGCGGACTCCGATGGCAGACAGTCTTCCCATCCTTTTCGCTCTGGACAAGTTTGTCACGTACTGTCTTTCCAAAAAGAGAAGGACTGTCATAGGGAGCGTTGATAAACGACGCCTTTAAAGGGTCCGCGAACTGACACAATCTGAGCCAGGCATGACGCCTCATGGCTATGCCTGTCCCAGCCGCCCTAGCTGCTCCTTCAGTGGCATGGGAAGGAAGCCGCATAGATGTGTTTGAGACTGACTTCAGAGTAGACATTTTTGCCGAGAACAGCTGTCTGTCCTGCGGCAATAAAGACTCTGGGGGCGACTCAGCGAATTCCAAAGCAAGGTCTCGCTGAAGCCGAATCACATGTGCCAAATAATTCAGCGCACAGATAGAAAAAGTCACTGAGGAGTATACGCGCTTCCCAAACCTATCCACCGACCTGGACTCCTTGTCTGCAGGGTGGACTAAGGAACTCTCCTGTGCTAGTTCCTTCTTTGTGGTCGTTGCGACCAACATAGCATCAACTGGGGCTCCTTTCAACCAGGGTTGTCTGTCAGAAGGGGGAGATAAAACCTTGTCAGGGCATTTCGGGATGGGCTCTACGGTGTCAGGCTCCTTCCATGCCCTCGTGGTGATGAGGTCCCACCAAGGGGTCTGCTGGTGGGGACACCCAGGAAGTAAATGGGCCCATGCCAAAGGCCTCCAGGAACACTGACTCATCCCCAGAAGATTTTGGAGCTGACCAACCTCCCCTCTGGAGGAGGATCTCCATAATTTCTCAGAAGGAGACATCTTCGGGAGGTGACCTGGGGGAACCTTCTCCTTCATCTAAGTCAGTGTCAGTAGTAAGGGACTCGGGGGAGTCCACATGCCTCCTTTTGCACTTACGGTGATCCTCTTCAGTGGGACTTTCAGAAGGGGATCCGTGAGCCTCAGGGGTTTCCTCAGGGAAAATGACCTGGGGATCCTCTGGCACGGGCTGTCCCTGAGACAGGATGAAGGGAGTCATCGCCAAATCCAGGAGGGCCTGGGTGGTATCAGAGGGGATGGGCTGGGGTCTCAATCCCTGGGAGAGAACCCTCTCCACCACTTCGAAGGCCGAGGGAGAAGCCCTCCCCGGATCCGAAGCGGGGACTGGAGCTGAAGACAGGGTAGTGTGAGGTCCGAGGGAACAGATCGGATCCAAAAAGGTCGAGCCGAAGAATCCATTCCCCTGGGTCAGACTCCCTGTCCGCAGCTCCGAGAGTCACTTGGATCCGAACAAGTCGGATCTGAAGAACTGAAGGTAACAGCCGGAGTCGAGGTTGGAGGAACCGTCGGCGCCGAGCTACCAGCTCTGAAAAACCTCGGATCTAAGAGCCCCGAAGCACAGATCGGGGAAGGAGAGATGGGGTGGAAAAGAGGCATGGAGGTCCCCCCTCCAGAGGGAGAGGGACCTGACAAGACTCCCATCTGAATTTGGGACTGAATAAATCTCCGCATCTTCCTGTCCATATCCATGTCCGATAGGCTTCGGGTCGACCTCGAAGAGGCCACCGACTTGGATCTGGCTGGTCTGCGCAGTGGGGAGGAAGGCCTCGGGTCCGAATGTTCCAACGGCTCCAGTGAGAAACGTGGAGACTGGAGCAATGGAGAAAAAGGCCTCATGGTCTTAGATGGGTGGTTGAGAAAGAGCTCCCTGTCTGGTGACCTCTTACGATGCCTGTCCTTTTTTCCCCTTTCTTCTCTGTACCTTTGTTTTTCCTTCTCTTTTTCCTTTTCTTTGTCAGACTCGCTGACTGAAGACCTGTCCTTTGAAGACCCGTCGCCAGCCCCTTCTCTCATCCCAATGTACAGACAGCACACCACTACAAAATGTGAAATGTAATCAGGGACTTGGGGGATTGGGCTAACAGTTCCCACTTATTTGACCATCTTGTGACAAGAGTTGTCAGGAAATCCTTTTTTTTTTAGCCTAGCTAATTGCAAAAGGATCATCATCAATGTCTAAAGAGGCAATGAGTCCTTTATACTCAGCATTGATCAGGCCAATTATACAGCAGAATACCACTTTTAGGATGCATCTCACTAAACATATCAAACATAAGAAGTCCTCAAAGGTTCCTAACATAAAAGATCACAAACCTAAAGCCCTTGAGCTACCAAGGATGGCTGGAAGCTTTATTTTTTCATTCAATGTCTTACAGACTTTTGATGAGAAGTTCTCTATTGTCTCAATTGTCCTGGATCTCCTTGCTCTTCACAAGTCCAGTATCATTACCAGTACTAGGACCTAAATCTTCACCAGCAGATAAATAAAACACAGTGGAGGTATGTGTTTAAAATCCAGAACCTCCCAAATGCCTGGAATAAACTTCCCATGCATGTTAAACAGTGCAACTCACTAAGTTCCTTTAAATATAGCCCATATGAATGGCTGGGTATCCACAACTTCACTCTGGATTTGACTGATTTGGCTCTGCTATATAAAGGTGGTGTGGCTTGGGGGAAGCCATTGACAAAGTGCGAATGGTAAATAACCCTCAGTGGCTTTGGAATATTTTGAATGTCTTTAGCCTAATGTTTTCATAGGTTCTTAGGTACGTACTAGGCTAGCTGCCCCTGCAGACTATTTTAAGCTTAGACAATTTCCCTCAATGGTGAGAATCAAACCTTGCACCTTGTGTCTGTGAAGTGAACACCTTAATCATTATCCGAAAAACCAGTAAAAACTGTTTAATGGAACACAGAAACAGAAACAAAAGGTTTAGCGCTTTCATCAGTCAAGACATCATCAGAACATCATCATCAGTATAAATAGTAATTAAAACCATCACATGACTCTAAGCTCATTAATTAAACAAATATTAATAAAAATTGTGAACAATCCATTCTAAGATAATAACTATTTAAATAAAAATACTAAAGGTTCAAATACAATCACATTAACATTCTAAACATTTTAGAAATAAAATAGGTGAAATGGAGCAAGTGTCATTAAGACCTTGCTCCATTTCACCTATTTTATTTCTAAAACGTTTCATTGTTCTGATGATGTCCTGACGGATGAAAGCGCTAAACCTTTTGTTTCTGTTGCTGTGCCCATTAAACAGTTTTCACTGTTTTTTCGGCGTCTGGTTTGGTTACTAGTCTGTGAGGTGAGAAGTACTACCTTAATCATTATGCCATTATAGCTTCATTTCTAATTTTCCTTTTCTTGGTAACATTGATAAAAATGTCAGTTATATGCAACGTGATGGTTATCTTTCAGTAAATACTCAAAAATCCGTAACAGTCTGGGTTTTATTCCAGCCATAGCACCAACAATGGAAGAAATATACTGACTATAACATTGGAACCTTAGTGTTCCACTCAATCCACTTTGACTTGTGGCTAATTTGTCCTTGTGGTGGATCCAAGCTGGCAACATTTCACTTCAAATAATCGCTCCAGTTCACAAGTCCCCCCCCCCCCCCCAACACAACTCACCTGCATTCTCATTACCCCTCAGATGGAGTTTGCCCCCTAAGAACCAACAATGCTGAGACAAGAGAGCTAAAGCAGGACTGAAGGACATGCTTTGGGTTTGGGTCTACCACGTCTTTCCAGATGTATGGAAGTAACAATCTTGAAAAAGAATAGTGAGATGAGACAGTTGTCAAGGCAGACCAAGTGGAATAAGGATCCAGCATTATGGTGTGTACATAACTCCGGCATCCTGCATGGTCCCCTCGGTCTGCCTCAACTTACTGAACAGAATTCTCAGCTACCTGGCTTTCTGGATGGTATGGCGGAACACCCTTTTAGATGGTAAACCTGGATCTTGAATTTATAATCAAGTTTTAGTTCTTGATGAAGGTATGCAATTTTGACCGGGTACCTGTAGCACAAATATCATCCAAGAAGGAATTTCTGAAGAAGGCCATAGAAGCAGCAACTGACCTTGCAGAAAGGACCTTGGGTCTCAAGTCTTGAAAGAGTCACTGTTAATGGCACAAATGCAGACAGCCATCTTGATACAATGACTTTGGAAACTCTGAAGGCTACTTTAGTAGCTGAAAAGGAGATAGGGAGTTGAGGCAGACAGAGGGGACCATGCAGGATACTGAAGTTATGTACATATCATAATGCTGGATCCTTTCTTAATTCTTAAGTACAGTGCAGGTAAAAATGAAGCAGTCTATGAACATCCAATGTATGCAGCTGAAATTCACCTTTGTTTGTAGAATTAGGAAAGAAGACTGCCAGGTGAATATTCTGGTTCAAGGCTGATGCACAGGCAACCTTAGGTACAAAGGAAGGGTCAAGTCTCCACAAGAATCTGTCTTTTTGGAAAACTAAATGAGATGATTTGCAGGAAACAGCATACAGTTCTGATAATCTTCTTGCTGAAGTAACAGTAACTCGGAATAAAATTTGCCAGGACAGACATCTTAAACTGCAGGAACAGGCAGGCTCACTCAGGGAGTTCAGGCAAGGGCCTGTAAAACTAAATTTAAAAAATTATGCTTTCTGCAGGAATTTTGTCATGGCAAGAAAAGGAAGGAATAAAGAACACCACATGGCCAAGAATGGGCCAGAGTATCCCTAGAAGTCTGTCATTACTGAGGGATGAGGACAAAGCAGCTGTTGCAATGGTGTCAGTCACAGAGGAAGACAGACCACAGCAAGGATGGCCCGGTAGCGAAAAATCATCTGCACTACTGTCAGAATGAGGGTCCATTCACAAGGCATCAAGAAACAGTGGTGGCATCTGTCTGCTAGAAGACTGGTCTGACTCCGAATATGCATTGCAATTAAAAGGTGCTGTGAAGACCTTGCCTGTTGCCAAACTCTCATGGCCTCTGAGGTAAGATTCTTGCTTGCTTATGCATCACATTATTGAGGTGGTGTCCATCTGGATCGAAATCACACCATGTGCAAGGAGATCCTGTAGAGCCTGTGACACTAGGAGAATTGCCTTCATCTCTAGAACAAGGATAAGAATATATTGCAACCATGCCCCTTAGACTGAGCTTGCCTCAAAACACACCTACCAACACCACAGAGGCATTGCCTATGGAGATAGCGGCTGAAGGAAGGGGTAAAATTAATGGACAACCTACTTGGATTGAGGGTGTATGCATCCACCAGGTCAGACGATGTCTGCAGACTGAAGGGAGACAACTGAAAATTGACAGGATTACAGGATTGTGACCACTGAATGGAGAGTGTCCACTGAAGTACTCTCATGCAATACATGGCATGTGGAACTAGAGTTATGGAAGCTGCCATCATGCCCAACATCTGTAGCAGCAGGGAAGTTGGAGGAGAGATCACATGCAGAAGTTTGGATATGATGAATCTGAGAGACAGAAGTCTGGGAGTCAGTAACTTTGCAGTCTTAAAGGTTGCATCCAATAAAATCTATAGTTGGAGTAGGCTCCAGTTTAGATTTCTCAAGATTTATTGAAATGCCTAACACAGACACAAACAAAGCAAATAAATAAAGGCAGAGTCAAATGATGAGGTAAGGGATTTGCTTGTTATGGTGCACAGAAGCCAATTGATACAGGAACACTCTGAATCCCTTCAGCCTGAGGCGAACTATGACTATTACCATGCACTTGGTGAATACCTCCTGTAGTGACATTGAAGTACAGGGATCAGAATCAATAGTGATTGCCTCCATGTGAGAAGCAGAGGCACTACCACCATTATAAGGACAGTTTACAAACGTACAAAATTACAGAGATGCAACCAGGTAAGTTGGCACATCCCAGTGACAGTGCTTGTTTTTCTAACTGCTCCATCTGCTGCATTGTGAAGTAGTCTCACAAAGTGTGTGTTAATAGACAGTACAGTGGTTACTTGTAATTCAGGTTGTTTCCTAGTGTTTGTAAGTAGGAGGTTGTCTCAAGTAATCAAGAGCCTGTTCTGACATGTATCTGTGGAACCTCGTCACAAGGGTAACGTAGTTTAACACCTGAACAGAAAAGGTTCCTGAGGCATACACATCCTTAACCATTTGGTCCAATGTCCTCAATTTCCTACTGGGAGGATGGACAGTAAAGCTTTGCTTGAAAATTTCTTCCCTGGTGACAGCTGCTACAAAAACAGAACTGACAAGAGAGCCCTTGCCACTTTATCAAGTTTGCTTGGGACGGGTTCTATGATAAGTCAAAAAACAATGAAAGACCACCAAGATAAAGGAACGGCACTTAAGCAAAAAACAGTATCCAAATAAACAAAGTGCCAGGCTACAAAGGCTGTAGGTTATCACATTTATTCAACTTAAATGTAAAAATAAAAACGGGTAAGTGCTTTCATGATACTACAGATCGCTTCATCAGACAGTCACATTAAAAAGAAAAAAACATCTATATAGCAATAGCACTGTTACATCATTTCATGTTGCAAGAAGCATGTAAAATTATTTTTTTAATTTTTAACAATAAAAAATTACATCACATAATAATATACTTACAAAACAACAAAATACAAAACTTTAAAACATTCACTAAAAAAAAAACAAAAATATATATAAATATATATATATATATATATATACACACACATATGTACACACACACACACACACACACACACACACACACACACACACACACACACACACACACATTTTAATGAGGGAGTGGGCATGCTTTCAACATAGGCTTCTGGGAAACATTATTTTGTCCTGGAAACTTATTTGCTTGGAGTGATAAAATCCAGGCTTGTTCCCTTGCCTCTG